>NC_069509.1:93231318-93498818 GCF_027579735.1 Bombina bombina
TCAACGGCAAATAGTGTAAATAACTGCATGTGCTAACTTCTGTAAAGAGTTAAACACACAGGCAGAATTCTGTTCTGGAGCCAAAAGCACTGCAGCTCCCCCACTGAACCAACAGACTGCTGCAGATTGGTGCACTGGCTTGGTGCACTGACTGTTTGAGAGAGAGAGAGGGGTGGAGAGAGAGAGAGGGGTGGAGAGAGAGAGAGAGAGAGGGGGGTGGAGAGAGAGAGAGAGAGAGAGGGGTGGAGAGAGAGAGAGAGAGAGAGGGGTAGAGAGAGAGAGAGAGAGAGAGAGAGAGAGGGGTAGAGAGAGAGAGAGAGGGGTAGAGAGAGAGAGAGAGAGGGGTGGAGAGAGAGAGAGAGAGAGAGAGAGAGAGGGGTAGAGAGAGAGAGAGAGATAGGGGTAGAGAGAGAGAGAGAGGGGTAGAGAGAGAGAGAGAGGGGTAGAGAGAGAGAGAGAGAGAGAGAGAGAGGGGTAGAGAGAGAGAGAGAGGGGTAGAGAGAGAGAGAGAGAGAGAGAGAGGGGTGGAGAGAGAGAGAGAGGGGTAGAGAGAGAGAGAGAGATAGGGGTAGAGAGAGAGAGAGAGGGGTAGAGAGAGAGAGAGAGAGAGAGGGGTAGAGAGAGAGAGAGAGAGAGAGGGGTAGAGAGAGAGAGAGAGAGAGAGAAAAAAAATAAATAAAAAAAATATCACATCACACAACACGGCCCGTGTCAACGGGCTTTAGGACTAGTATAACATATTCTGCTATGTGCATAAAATAAGAATGTGAAATATTTACAGTAAAAAAAAAAAAATGTAATTTTTGTTAGATAGTGTTATAATGAGTGCTATGTAAAGGACATTTGAATACAAAATATTCATATTTTCATGTCGGGTTAGCATACTTGATAATATGTGATTGGGTGTGTACATGAGTAAGGGGTTAGGATTTTTTTCCACTTTTTATACTCCATTGACGTCTATGAGGGAATAGGTTATCGCGAGTGTGATATTGTAAGTTCGGGTTTTTACGTGTGTCGGGTTTAGCAAAACAAGCGAAAAGTTTGTTTTTAGCTTATAATACGAGTGCAACCCGATGGTGAGAGTGCGCTCTGACTTAGATGTATGTGTGTGTGTGTGTACGTATGTGTGTTTATATGCATATTTATGTTGGAAAAATGACTTGCTCGATCTAGGTTTGCCAAAAACCTTCAATTTGCAAAAAAGAGCAATATCTGCGAAGCGCAATAAAACAAGGTATGCCAGTAATTAAGCTGTTGTGTGGCTTGATTTTTTTATTTTATAGCAATGGGACTGGACTTTGAAAGGTGAGATAATAAGATAACAACTTTTACAACTTGCTAATACGAAGGAAAATAGAAACTAATGCACTATGCTGTATAACTCCTTTAAAAATTAAACTCACTGAAATCTGCAGACTAAAGCACATGAACAGTATCTCATAATATGAAATGTTGTAATCTTTCCTAATATAAAAGAAAAGAAAGAAAAAGAAGGAAAAGTAAATTTATGCTTACCTGATAAATTAATTTCTTCTATGGTAAGACGAGTCCACGGATTCATCCTTTACTTGTGGGATATTATCCTCCTGCTAACAGGAAGTAGCAAAGAGCACCACAGCAGAGCTGTCTATATAGCTCCTCCCTTAGCTCCACCCCCCAGTCATTGGACCGAAGGTACAGGAAGGAAAAGGAGAAACTACAAGGTGCAGAGGTGACTGAAGTTTAAATAAAAAAAAATATAATCTGTCTTAAAATGACAGGGCGGGCCGTGGACTCGTCTTACCATAGAAGAAATTAATTTATCAGGTAAGCATAAATTTACTTTTCTTCTATAAAGGTAAGACAAGTCCACGGATTCATCCTTTACTTGTGGGATACAATACCAAAGCTACAGGACACGGATGAATGGGAGGTACAAGACAGATGGTTAAACAGAAGGCACCACTGCTTGAAGAACTTTTCTCCAAAAATAGCCTCCGAAGAAGCAAAGGTATCAAATTTGTAAAATTTGGAAAAGGTATGAAGCGAAGACCAAGTCGCAGCCTTACAAATCTGTTCAACAGAAGCATCATTTTTAAAAGCCCATGTGGAAGCCACCGCTCTAGTAGAGTGAGCTGTAATTCTTTCAGGAGGCTGCTGACCAGCAGTCTCGTATGCCAAACGGATGATGCTTTTCAGCCAAAAGGCAAGAGAGGTAGCCATAGCTTTTTGACCTCTACGTTTTCCAGAATAGACAACAAACAAAGAAGATGTTTGACGGAAATCTTTGGTCGCTTGCAAGTAAAACTTTAAAGCACGAACCACGTCCAAGTTGTGCAATAGACGCTCCTTCTTAGAGGAAGGATTAGGACACAGAGAAGGAACAACAATTTCCTGATTGATATTCCTATTAGTAACAACCTTAGGAAGGAATCCAGGTTTGGTACGCAAAACCACCTTATCAGCATAGAAAACAAGATAAGGCGAGTCGCATTGCAATGCAGATAGTTCAGAAATTCTTTGAGCCGAAGAGATAGCAACTAAAAACAGAACTTTCCAAGATAGAAGCTTAATATCTATGGAATGCATAGGTTCAAACGGAACCCCTTCAAGAACCTTAAGAACTAAAGTCAAACTCCATGGCGGAGCAACAGGTTTAAACACAGGCTTGATTCTAACTAAAGCCTGACAGAACGACTGAACGTCTGGAACATCTGCCAGACGTTTGTGCAGTAGAATTGATAAAGCAGATATCAGGCCCTTTAAGGAACAAGCTGATAGCCCCTTCTCCAATCCTTCTTGGAGAAAGGACAAAATCCTAGTAATCCTGATCTTACTCCATGAGTAGCCTTTGGATTCGCACCAATAAAGATATTTACGCCATATCTTATGATAAATTTTCCTGGTGACAGGCTTTCGAGCCTGAATCAAGGTATCTATGACCGACTCAGAGAACCCCCGCTTGGATAAGATCAAGCGTTCAATCTCCAAGCAGTCAGCCGCAGAGAAACTAGATTTGGATGCTGGAACGGACCTTGAATAAGAAGGTCCTGTCTCAGTGGCAGAGTCCATGATGGAAGAGATGACCTGTCCACCAGGTCTGCATACCAAGTCCTGCATGGCCACGCAGGTGCTATCAAAATCACTGAAGCTCTCTCCTGTTTGATTCTGGCAATCAAATGAGGAAGGAGAGGAAATGGTAGAAACACATAAGCCAGGTTGAACGACCAGGGTACTGCTAGAGCATCTATCAGTACTGCCTGAGGATCCCTTGACCTGGACCCATATCCAGGAAGTTTGGTATTCTGACGAGACGCCATCAGATCCAATTCTGGTGTGCCCCATTGCTGAATCAATTGTGCAAACACCTCCGGATGGAGTTCCCACTCCCCTGGATGAAAAGTCTGATGACTTAGAAAATCCGCTTCCCAGTTCTCCACTCCTGGGATATAGATTGCTGATAGATGGCAAGAGTGAGTCTCTGCCCATTGAATTATTTTGGTAACCTCTATCATCGCTAGAGAACTCTTTGTCCCCCCTGATAATTGATATATGCTACAGTCGTGATATTGTCCGACTGGAATATTATGAATCTGGCCGACGCCAGCTGAGGCCACGCCTGAAGCACGTTGAATATCGCTCTCAGTTCTAGAATATTTATCGGGAGGAGAGCCTCCTCCTGAGTCCACAATCTTTCAGGGAATTCCAGACTGCACCCCAGCCCAATAGGCTGGCGTCCGTCATCACTATGACCCACGCTGGCCTGCGGAAAAACATTCCCTTGGACAGATGATCCTGTGACAACCACCAAAGAAGAAACTCTCTGGTCTCTTGGTCCAGATTTATCTGAGGAGATAAATCTGCATAATCCCCATTCCACTGTTTGAGCATACAAAGTTGCAGTGGTCTGAGATGCAAGCGAGCAAACGGAACTATGTCCATCGCCGCTACCATTAAGTCGATTACCTCCATACACTGAGCCACTGGCGGACGAGGAATGGAAATGAAGAGCTCGACAGATGGATAAAAGTTTTGATTTCCTGACCTCCGTCAGAAAAATTTTCATGTCCACCGAATCTATCAGAGTTCCCAGGAAAGGAACTCTTGTGAGAGGGATAAGTGAACTCTTTTGTATGTTCACCTTCCACCCGTGAGATCTTAGAAAAGCCACCACGATGCCCGTGTGAGACTTGGCTAGTTGGAAAGTTGACGCCTGAATTAAGATATCGTCCAGATAAGGCGCCACAGCTATGCCCCGCAGCCTTAGAACCACCAGATGGGACCCTAGCACCTTTGTGAAAATTCTGGGAGCTGTGGCCAACCCGAAGGGAAGAGCCACAAACTGGTAATGCTTGTCCAGAAAGGTGAACCTGAGGAACTGGTGATGATCTTTGTGGATAGGAATGTGTAGATACGCATCCTTTAAGTCCACGGTGGTCATATATTGACCCTCCTGAATCATTGGCAAAATAGTCCGAATGGTCTCCATCTTGAAGGATGGGACTCTGAGGAATTTGTTTAGGATTTTGAGATCCAAAATTGGTCTGAAGGTTCCCTCTTTTTTGGGAACCACAAACAGATTGGAGTAGAACCCTTGCCCCTGTTCTGTTTTCGGAACTGGGCAGATCACTCCCATGGTATATAGGTCTTCTACACAGCATAAGAATGCCTCTCTTTTTGTCTGGTTTACAGACAATTGAGAAAGATGGAATCTCCCCCTTGGGGGAGAATCTTTGAAATCAAGAAGATACCCCTGGGTTACCATTTCTAAAGCCCAGGAGTCCTGAACCTCTCTTGCCCAAGCCTGAACGAAGAGAGAAAGTCTGCCCCCTACTAGATCCGGTCCTGGATCGGGGGCTATCCCTTCATGCTGTCTTGGTGGCAGCAGCGGGCTTCTTGGCCTGTTTACCCTTGTTCCAAGTCTGGTTAGGTCTCCAGACTGACTTGGATTGAGCAAAATTCCCCTCTTTCTTTGCGGCAGGGGAAGAGGTAGAGGGACCACCTTTGAAGTTCCGAAAGGAACGAAAATTATTTTGTTTGGTCCTCATCTTATTCGTCTTATCCTGAGGAAGGGCATGGCCTTTACCTCCAGTGATGTCTGAAATGATCTCTTTTAGTTCAGGCCCGAATAGGGTCTTACCCTTGAAAGGGATGGCTAAAAGCTTTGCTTTTGATGACACATTAGCAGACCAGGACTTAAGCCATAATGCTCAACGCGCTAAAATAGCAAAACCTGAATTCTTCGCCGCTAATTTAGCCAATTTAAAAGCGGCATCTGTAATGAAAGAATTAGCTAGCTTGAGAGCCCTAATTCTATCCAGAATATCATCTAATGGGGTCTCAACCTGAAGAGCCTCTTCCAGAGCCTCGAACCAAAAGGACGCTGCAGTAGTTACAGGAACAATGCACGCTATAGGTTGGAGAAGAAAACCATGGTGAACAAATATTTTCTTCAGAAGACCCTCTAATTTTTTATCCATAGGATCTTTGAAAGCACAACTGTCCTCGATAGGTATAGTTGTACGCTTAGCCAGGGTAGAAATAGCTCCCTCCACCTTAGGGACCGTCTGCCATGAGTCCCGCACGGCGTCAGATATGGGAAACATTTTCTTAAAAGTAGGAGGGGGAGCGAACGGAATACCTGGTCTATCCCACTCCTTAGTAACAATTTCCGAAATCCTCTTAGGGACCGGAAAAACATCAGTGTAGGCAGGAACCTCTAGGAATCTGTCCATTTTACACAATTTCTCTGGAACTACAATAGGGTCACAATCATCCAGAGTCGCTAAAACCTCCCTGAGCAATAAGCGGAGGTGTTCTAGTTTAAATTTAAAAGCCGTCATATCTGAATCTGTCTGAGGGAACATATTTCCTGAATCAGAAATCTCTCCCTCAGCCAGCAAATCCCTCACTTCAGAACATTGTGAGAGTACATCGGATATGGCTAATAAAGCGTCAGAGGGCTCAGCGTTTGTTCTCACACCAGACCTACTGCGCTTCCCCTGCAACCCAGGCAGCTTAGATAAAACCTCTGTGAGGGTAGTATTCATAACTGCGGCCATATCTTGCAGGGTGAAAGAATTAGACGCACTAGAAGTACTTGGCGTCGCTTGTGCGGGCGTTAACGGTTGTGACACTTGGTGAGAATTAGATGGCAAAACCTGATTCTCTTCTGACTGAGAATCATCCTGCGACATACTTGTAGCAGCTAAAATATGTTCTTTACAATTTATTGACCTTTCAGTGCATGAGGGACACATTCTAAGTGGAGGTTCCACAATGGCTTCTAAACATATTGAACATTGACTTTCCTCAATGTCAGACATGTTGAACAGGCTAGTAATGACTACGAACAAGCAGGAAAACACTTTATTTAGTGAAAAAAATAACAATCTTAAAAAACGGTGCTGCGCCTTGAAGAGAAAAAAGCATACACGTTCTGCAAAACTGCCTAAACATGCACTCAGGGATCGTAAATGTGGGGTAAAAGCTTCGATTTGGACCAAAACATGCACCAGGGCCCTCAGGAGTTAGAGCTTGCTGCTTGCTGATAAAACTAACTGCGCATCTGAGGCGCGAAAATAGGCCCCGCCCATCTCACTCAATGTCTTCACAGTCTTAAAGAACCGCACCAGAGCGGTTATAACTAGCCATGTGGGTTCTGAGACCCAAAAGTTAAGCCATGTGTGCCCTTAATAAAGCTGCCCAAAACGTTATTGCCCACAAAAACGTTAAAGCACATTTGAAATTCAGTGTCAACCATATTTGTAATTGGCCCCATATGTAAGCTAAGTAATGCCCTTCTTTTAGCTCTAGGATTACTGCTTACCCTTACCCTCCTGGGTATAATGTCAGCCTTTCTGAAATACACAGTCTCTCCAGAAAAATATGACTGAACATACCTCACTGCTGCATAGCATGAAACCGTTCCTCACACTGAAGTTTCCTGTACTCCTTAGCCTCTGTGGGAACAGCAATGGATCTTAGTTACAAATGCTAAGATCATCATCCTCCAGGCAGCAGTATTCATCCATCTGCTGCCTGAGAGTAAATAGTACACGCCAGTACCATTTAAAATAAACTCTTGCTTGAAGAAATTAAAAACTAATATTTTATCACCTCTTTCACTTTACCCTTCCTAGTACTTAGAGTAGGCAAAGAGAATGACTGGGGGGTGGAGCTAAGGGAGGAGCTATATAGACAGCTCTGTTGTGGTGCTCTTTGTCCCTTCCTGTTAGCAGGAGGATAATATCCCACAAGTAAAGGATGAATCCGTGGACTCGTCTTACCTTTATAGAAGAAAGAGATGAAAGGAAAAAATAATTTTATCAGGTCAACACATATTACATTTTAGCCAATGATCAATCCAATGTAGAAACATTATTTAAAAGCACATGGTATTCAAAGTTTTTCATGTGTATGAAATGCTAGTGGACAGTCCAAAAAATGGTCTTGGAGCACACCTAAGGGTTAAAGTTAGGGACAGAACGAGGAAGGAGAACAGTAGGGTAACAACATTGTTGCAGAAAGGGGGAGGTTTTCTATTGTTGCTGAGCCTCTTCTGCTTCCAGACTAAGGGGCATATGTATGAAGGTCTGGCGGACCTGATCCGACACTGTGGATCAGGTCCGCCAGACCTCGCTGAATACGGCGAGCAATACGCTCGCCGTATTCAGCATTGCACCAGCAGCTCGCAAGAGCTGTTGGTGCAACATCGCCCCCTGCAGACTCGCGGCCAATGGGTCGCCAGCAGGGGGGTGTCAATCAACCCGATCGTACTCGATCAGGTTGATTTCCGGCGATGTCTGTCCACCTGCTCAGAGCAGGCAGACAGGTTATGGAGCAGCGGTCTTTGTGACCGCTGCTTCATAACTGCTGTTTCTGGCGAGCCTGCAGGCTCGCCAGATACACGGGGCTTCAAGCTCCGTACGGAGCTTGATACATATGCCCCTATATATTGAGTTTTCCACTCACCCTCCCAAGGCTTCTTTTTCATGGTGGCTTGACTGTTTAGAAGACTTCCTTTAGGTTGCTTTTAGTTGCTAATGGCGGGGATTTGGTTAGTCAGGCTAGTCGTTATAAGCCTGTGAACATTAATTTTACCAGTCAGTTTTAACATCCTGGCGGTGTTGGGAGCCTTGTCCTTGTCACTTTAAAGGCGGGAGATCGCTGCCTTGAGCACTATGGAAGAGTGGGAATAGGTGGAGTTTTGGCCAGGTTTATCAGTAAGGAGGGTGCCTATGGTCAAACCTCCTTAATGCCTTATTACCTTCTCCAGGGCAGCTATGCTACTGAGCGAGTAGGCCGCTGACCTCTTTGCTGTTCTGAGGAGTTAGCATCTCCCAGCCGCTATCTTAGTTGAAATATTATTGGTTAACTTATATGTTATTGAATAAAGGCGACTAGTGATGGTTTTATTGTTTCTTCCAAATTTATGTGCCTTCTGGTTATTTGTTATATTGTTAATGTGTGTAGTGGGGTTATCTCAGCAGGTAAATGACAGCTTGGGCCTTTCATCCCTTTAGGCAGCAGTTTAACATGCTAAACAATTGTATTAAAAAAATATTAAAGGAACCACTATTATTTTTATTAACCATGCATTTGTTTTTTCTCGGGTATCAGCAGCTTTAAAGGTGTTGTCTTATTTTAACCCTTTACAAGTGCTGGTTAGTAAAGCTCTGCATCTTAACCCCGGGCACCACCAACTTAGAATTTAAGAATTCTAGCAGAAGCAGTGCACATTAACAGATCGGTAATGATGTTGTCTTCTAGCTACGCCATGTGGTGCACTTCAGTTTAGCAGACTTCCCAACAGTCCCTATTTGTGAGGGACAGTCCTGGATTCTGAGCTCTGACCCAGTATTGTTCTGAGACAGCCTTATGACACGATTTGCAGGATTTACCTTAGCCCCACCTATTTTGGTATAATACCAAGTTCCAAGATGGTGGTGCCCAGTAAAAAGTTGCAGAGCTTTACTGGCTTCTGTAATGAGTGAAAAGAAGAGCACAGCTGTAAAGATAGCTGCAGATACAGAAGGAAAACAATACCTTGGTGTGTAGTAACCAATCTATTGTAGTTGTACCCAGAAGTTTAATGTTTAAACAATTAGATATTAGATTGTTCTGTTTGTTTTAAGCTCTGATTGGAAGAGCATATAATGATAGCCTGGAGTGCCCTAAGGGTTAACTTAACTTCTGAATTGTGAATCTGTGGTGTATTGTCAATACTGATGTGAGTGTTGGGGTGGGATTTGCTTACATAACATAAGGTTTGCCCTTTTGATTCTCTTCCTATTTTGGCCTCCAGACTGCTGAGAAAATGTTTCTTTGCTGCTGTGATGGATTGTGCCAGAAGACAGTAAGTTCCTCCTATGCCCCTCATGGATTCTTGGGAGTTTGATTTGTTTTTGAATGCGCCTGAAGTAGCTCTGGATGAGAGATACTCAGTCTAAATTTTGCCTGGTGCAACAATATTTAAGTTAAACTATGTAGAAAATACAAGTTTTATATTCACTTATCCAATTATATTATAAATGACAAATATCTGATTATAAAATGGATTAATTTATTAATAAGTCATATGAAAAACCACATTACATACAATATAAAATACAGTGATTGTAAAATTACATAAAGGAGGATATGTTTAATATATAATAAATCCTATTGGCGCCTATTTAGATTATGAACCGGATCCGGTTTAAAAAGCTTTTAGTACTATAAGAAATAAAATAGTTAAAATTCTATGTATCATAAAATAGTAATTCTAAAATACTTAGTATGGGTATGTATAGTATTGCTTCGTACTGTGGAGCAATTGATGTGGACAGTAATATATAAAAGAAACGATGTATATATACAGAGAAATTAATGTGGACAGTAATATGTTCTCTAAGCGCTCGATATGTGCATATCCAGATTCTTTAACTCTATAAATCAACAACCTATAAGAGGAGGAAATTAGATCGATAAGCATGCAAAAACAATTGATTCAGTAATTGCCCGGGGCTTGAAGGAAAAAAAAAAAAAGTACCTTTAACACTGCAGTGGTTGACAGCGCAAGTCTGTAAACTATACCGGTATAGGTATTTTTGAAGTGTCCGTTAAAACAATCCTATTGGTCTTGTTTGATATTGTGTGATGGAGGAAACCCACCAGGGTTTCCACAGTACGAAGCAATACTATACATACCCATACTAAGTATTTTAGAATTACTATTTTATGATACATAGAATTTTAACTATTTTATTTCTTATAGTACTAAAAGCTTTTTAAACCGGATCCGGTTCATAATCTAAATAGGCGCCAATAGGATTTATTATATATTAAACATATCCTCCTTTATGTAATTTTACAATCACTGTATTTTATATTGTATGTAATGTGGTTTTTCATATGACTTATTAATAAATTAATCCATTTTATAATCCGATATTTGTCATTTATAATATAATTGGATAAGTGAATATAAAACTTGTATTCTCTACATAGTTTAACTTAAATATTGTTGCACCAGGCAAAATTTAGACTGAGTATCTCTCATCCAGAGCTACTTCAGGCGCATTCAAAAACAAATCAAACTCCCATGTTCTAAAACTATTCTTTAGTTTCAGGTGGTTTTTAACTGAGGTAAACCACCGTTTTTAGTGTTTTTTTGCCTTAAACATTGAGCACCAGCCTCTAAGGTTTATCTGGTAGGAACTCTTTTAGAGCATCTACCATATTATCCACTATACCCTCATGGATTCTTCCCCAGTGGGCCGGTAAAATATCTTCTACAAGGTTTGAGGTTGTTATTAAAGATGACATGCTTCCCTCTACTACCCAGCTTTCTGCTCCTCCTTTTCCTGACTTTTCGTCCCCATCTGTTCTTCCTACCTCCGTGTTCTCTCTTGAAGCTGACGATCGTCCCAGGGATGGAAGTGGCTAAGGCTACAGATGTGGTTAGGCCATGTGGGGTCTGTACTGTGGGGTCTAGCAGTACAGCCACGTGTAGCCTAGGTGGTGGTGTGATTTCTCTGGTTCCGGTTTTAGCTGAGGCTTGTTTTCTGGGGTTAAGGCTCCTTCCCCTACCTCCCTCTCCTTACCTGGGTTGTCCAGTGATGCCTTGACGACGGTGTCAATCCTGGTACAGGCCATTACAGAAGTAATGTTGGGTGCCCAACCTCCTGTCCTGAAGCTTCTTCTCCAGCAGTTCCCCATCAGGCATCTGTGTAACGCGTAGGGCCTTCCTCATTGGCAATGATTTATGTGGTCACATTAGTGCCTACTTCCAGTGTCTTCTCCCAACAAGCCACCAGACCGTGCATCACACTCTAGTTAATGTGGGTGTCCTTCCAGTCGTGGCTCCCGTCAGTGATTGTGCTTGAGGGAGGAAGATGTGTTAGGGGTGCTTGCTTCAGAGGTGGTAGTTGGTCCTGGTGTGCCACGGCTATCAGTGGGTAATGTGGATGGTGGGCTTGGAGGATTGGTCTCTCTTGGTGGTATGAGTGTGGCATAAGGGGGGTCTTTGGGCATGACAGGTAGTGGTGCAAAGTGGGAATCTGCTTGTAGGGGTGCTAGACCCTAATTTGTGGCTGGAGAGTTTGCTGGCTCTTCTTCTCCACATGTGGCTTTGCCTGGAGGCCATACTTCCATAGGAGCTGAAAGCAGTTTGACTGGAGGTACCTCAGCAAGAATGGGCATACTGGAGGAGTGACCATCTACCTCGGCAAGAGGCATGATGGCTGCAAAAGCAGGACACAGTACTGGTAAGTCCCACCCTTACATGTCTGGCTACAACTGAAGGGTGGACACTTCTAGTGATTCTTGCTCTGAGAGGTACTACTTACTGTTTTTTGGTTAGTCAAGGTCACAAGTGTAGGTTCAAAATGCTCAAGAAGCTGGTATCAGGCAAAGCAGGTTTGAAGAGCAGGCGTAGGCATGGGTTGTCTAATAGGAAAGTGGCAGTGCAGGGGGACACTTACCATTGCTTTGGTTTATTCTCTCCTGAACAGTAAATTGGCTAGGAAGATAACAGAAGGGAGGTATATGAATATTTTTTTTATTGTACATCAAAGCTTATAGGCCAAGGAGCAGAGCAAGCATGGCACAAGAAAATGAATATCCCAGATATGATTGATGAGTGGCACAGGTGCCTTAGGGTGCTGGCCTCATGCTACTTGGAGGCCAGGCCTAATCAGGCCTTGGTGGTATTGAAATACATTTGTAGACAATTGACTATATAAACAGATAGGAATGGCACCTGGAGGATGTATGAAAGAGTTTTGACACAAGATGGCAGGTAACCACATGCTCTCTTTCAGGGCCATAGATATGCATCTGTGGTTCCACCTGGTCACCATCACCTCCGAAACAAGGCCCTCTAAATAAAGTGAGGCAGTGAAGCATGAGTGCTGGAAGCATAATGATTGGAAATGCAAGACAGGAGCTAGTTTTTTTCTTCTTTCACCACTCGTGTATACAGTGGAGATTATCACTGGGGTTAAATGTTTGGGTAAAAAAGACAGTTCTATGCCCAAAGATCAATTAAGGTATCTTCTGCGCAGAAGGGTGCCAATCTCTATAAGGCTAAGCGCTCTTTTTCTTTTAGAGAGTATTAAAGAAGGGTTTTGAATCCCTGTGATGGGTATGGTAGTGAGCTCACAAAATTGAAACATGGAATCAACTTATGTCTACCCTTTTAGATCTTTTTCCCAAAGAAGTGGCAGTGGAGTTATGGGGAGGTAGACTACATGACCAATTGGTAGTCTTCTAGTTAGATAATCAGAGTGTGGGGTTAACAAGCTGTCTACTTCTTCTCGGTTGGTGGGCTAAAACTTTGTGGCTCGTCATGTGCTCGGGGTTAATAATCTGATTGCAGATACCTTGTCTTGCTTTCAGTGGGATCAGTTTAGGTGATTGGGGATGGGCATATCTTTCTTTGGCAGATGGCTGAGGATGGGGATTAGTGAGGGGACCATTGATTCCAGCAACTTGGCAGACTTGCAAAATGTGTCCAAGTGGGGGAATTTCTGTGTTGGTAAGAGGGTTCCTGTTTCTGCCAGGTCCCAGGTACTTCTGTTGGAGTGGTTGGCTTGGTTGAGGAAGTCAAGTTTCGCAAAGAGGCTGTGTGTAGTCATTTGGAAGCTATGCCACTTATCAATAAGCTGTGTGGTTTTCCTGTCCCCTCTAACTTTTTTGTACAGTGGCATGTCAGGTGCTGGGGCACAGTAGAAGTGATGATCGCTGATAGGAGGGAGACAATTACAGCTTAGCATTGCTGTGTGTGCGGGGTGATGTTTGTGCATCAGAGTATGAGTTGTTGCAGTTTAGGGCTACATTTCCACTGACATTTTTTTTTGTCTGAATACTTTTTATTGAGGTTATACATTAAATACAAAAAAGTAAATTGTATCACAGAAATCTTAAATATATGAAAAAGAAGAGAGGTGTCAATTATATTGTCACTTTACATATCCACAACCGTTACCTCACGATCATGTAGTAGCCATTATACATAACCATAACCGATATCTCTCGATTATACAGAAATAAACCTCACGTTTTTTAAATTTATCTTTGGTGTTAAACAACAACATGAAGAAGTAAACATATAATAATACGCATTATGCAACTGTTACAAAAATAAGATAAGCTTTTTGAACACATGGAATGCTAATGAACTAACAACCGACCAGAGCCGTGACACCTTGGGAAATTAGGTAGGAAATTAGGTACTCTAGGGAAGAGCCTTGTCAAGAATACCCCGGACCCTAAAGAAATCAGAGCAAATCAAGGGAAAGGTAAAAGTAAAAGAGAAGAAGAGAGAAGAAGAGGGAGAAAAAAAAAAACAAACAAAAAAATTTTTTTTTCCATCTCTTCCTCTTTTTAAAGGGGAGGGGGGGGAGGGTTTTCATCTTGCTATCTAGGGGGTATGAATGATCAGCAGCCCATTTTTTGAGGCCATAAGTTTAGAGAAATTCAGGAGTTCTCCCCTGGCTCAAGGCATTGTCTCCAAAGTTCCCAGCTCAGGCAGTGAGTATCAATTTTGCAAAAATAGGGCATTCCATAGAATCCATATGTGTCATAATGAGCAAAACTTGGGGCCACCCAGGACTGCTAGGCTGACGCCACGCTCTGGCTATTGCCAACTTGACCGCTGTGAATAGATATATACACAAATTAAGAACTTGCGCAGGTAGCCTCTCAGGGAACATGTGGAAAAGACCTTTCAAAGCATGCCCTTCCCAACTTACACCGAACCGCCTGCAACACAAGAGAGCCCTAGTCCAGAGTCTACGAATCTTGGGGCATTCCCACCACATATGGGCTGCAGTACCAATGTTTCCGCAACCCCTCCAACACAAGGGGGAATGAATGTGGGACATCTGAAATAATCTGAGAGGGGTTAGATGCCATTGAAATAACATTTTATGGAAGAGCTCCAGATAAGCGACGTTATGAATCGCACATAAGCAGGCCCATTTATCAAGCTCCGTACGGAGCTTGAAGGGCCGTGTTTCTGGCGAGTCTTCAGACTCGCCAGAAACACAACTTATGAAGCAGCGGTCTAAAGACCTCTGCTTCATAACCCTGTCCGCCTGCTCAGAGCAGGCGGACAGGAATCGCCGGAAATCAACCCGATCGAATACGATCGGGTTAATTGACAGCTCCCCGATTGGCCGCGAGTCAGCAGGGGGCGGCGTTGCACCAGCAGCTCTTGTGAGCTGCTGGTGCAATGTTAAATGCGGAGAGCGTATTGCTCTCCGCATTTAGCGAGGTCTTGCGGACCTGATCCGCAGTGTCGGATCAGGTCCGCAAGCCCTTTGATAAATGGGCCCCTTAGTATGTAATATGGCTCTGGACCAGGACTCCTCCGATGCCTCAAATTCAAACACTCTTTCCCACTGCTTAACTTGGGGAGTCTTACATAAAACTGGTGTGTTCAGGATGTCCATGTAGGCCATGGAGAATATCCTAGGGACACGTGTCTCCTGTCTCCATCTCCTCTCCCATCCAGTACATGGTCTAGGGGGGTAGCAAGGAACCCCCAGGATCGTAAGAAGCACTTAAGTCTATGAAACTTGAAGTGAAAGAGGGGGCTATGAGGATACTTCTTCTGGAATGCAGTCACTGACATAAACGACCCATTAACCCATAGGTCTGCCACAGTCGAAAACCCCTGTTCCGCCCACCATTCCACATGGGAATTCGGTAAGGCTTGAAGGAGGCCAGCTAGAGAATGTATCAGTGACGGATGTGGGGAGATGCCGAGAGAGTGTCGAATTTTGTCCCAGAATTTGAGGTTTGCCTGAACTATGTAGTTCCCAGAGGTAACCAGATTCCTAGCATGCTTAGGGATCCATATTAAATGTTGTAAAGTGATGACTGAAGATATAGAGGTCCGATAGGTGGGCGAGTCTCGCTGCCTCATGATATTTAATAATATTAGGAAGAGCAGCTCCCCCTGCCAGAACCGGATTATATAAGTATTTTACCTCTATTCTTGATCGCATTCCCCTCCAAATGAACAGGTTGCAAGCCCTCTGAAATTGAATTAGAATAGGCTTAGGGATCGGAATAGGGAGGCAGCAAAAAAGATAACAGAATTTATGCTTACCTGATAAATTACTTTCTCCAACGGTGTGTCCGGTCCACGGCGTCATCCTTACTTGTGGGATATCTCTTCCCCAACAGGAAATGGCAAAGAGTCCCAGCAAAGCTGGCCATATAGTCCCTCCTAGGCTCCGCCCACCACAGTCATTCGACTGACGGACAGGAGGAAATATATATAGGAGAAACCATATGGTACCGTGGTGACTGTAGTTAGAGAAAATAATTCATCAGACCTGATTAAAAAACCAGGGCGGGCCGTGGACCGGACACACCGTTGGAGAAAGTAATTTATCAGGTAAGCATAAATTCTGTTTTCTCCAACATTGGTGTGTCCGGTCCACGGCGTCATCCTTACTTGTGGGAACCAATACCAAATCTTTAGGACACAGATGAAGGGAGGGAGCAAATCAGGTTACCTAAACGGAAGGCACCACAGCTTGCAAAACCTTTCTCCCAAAAATAGCCTCCGAAGAAGCAAAAGTATCAAATTTGTAAAATTTGGCAAAAGTGTGCAGTGAAGACCAAGTCGCTGCCTTACATATCTGGTAAACAGAAGCCTCGTTCTTGAAGGCCCATGTGGAAGCCACAGCCCTAGTGGAGTGAGCTGTGATTCTTTCAGGAGGCTGCCGTCAGGCAGTCTCATAAGCCAATCGGATGATGCTTTTAAGCCAAAAGGAAAGAGAGGTAGAAGTCGCTTTTTGACCTCTCCTTTTACCAGAATAAACAACAAACAAGGAAGATGTTTGTCTGAAATCTTTTGTAGCCTCTAAATAGAATTTTAGAGCACGGACTACGTCCAAATTGTGTAACAAACGTTCCTTCTTTGAAACTGGATTCGGACATAAAGAAGGTACAACTATCTCCTGGTTAATATTTTTGTTAGAAACAACCTTAGGAAGAAAACCAGGCTTAGCACGCAAAACCACCTTATCTGCGTGGAACACCAGATAGGGCGGAGAACACTGCAGAGCAGATAACTCTGAAACTCTTCTAGCAGAAGAAATTGCAACCAAAAACAAAACTTTCCAAGATAGTAACTTAATATCTATGGAATGTAAAGGTTCAAACGGAACCCCTTGAAGAACTGAAAGAACTAGATTTAGACTCCAGGGAGGAGTCAAAGGTCTGTAAACAGGCTTGATCCTAACCAGAGCCTGAACAAATGCTTGAACATCTGGCACAGCTGCCAGTCTTTTGTGTAGTAAGACAGATAAAGCAGAGATCTGTCCCTTTAGAGAACTTGCAGATAATCCTTTCTCCAAACCTTCTTGTAGAAAGGAGAGAATCTTAGGAATTTTTATCTTATTCCATGGGAATCCTTGGGATTCACACCAACAGATATATATTTTCCATATTTTATGGTAAATCTTTCTAGTTACCGGTTTTCTGGCCTGAACCAGAGTATCTATCACAGAATCTGAAAACCCACGCTTTGATAGAATCAAGCGTTCAATCTCCAAGCCGTCAGCTGGAGGGAGACCAGATTTGGATGTTCGAATGGACCCTGAACAAGAAGGTCCTGTCTCAAAGGTAGCTTCCATGGTGGAACCGATGACATATTCACCAGGTCTGCATACCAAGTCCTGCGTAGCCACGCAGGAGCTATCAAGATCACCGAGGCCCTCTCCTGATTGATCCTGGCTACCAGCCTGGGAATGAGAGGAAACGGTGGAAATACATAAGCTAGGTTGAAGGTCCAAGGTGCTACTAGTGCATCTACTAGAGTCGCCTTGGGATCCCTGGATCTGGACCCGTAGCAAGGAACCTTGAAGTTCTGACGAGACGCCATCAGATCCATGTCTGGAATGCCCCATAATTGAGTTATTTGGGCAAAGATCTCCGGATGGATTTCCCACTCCCCCGGATGGAATGTCTGACGACTCAGAAAATCCGCCTCCCAGTTTTCCACACCTGGGATGTGGATCGCAGACAGGTGGCAGGAGTGATCCTCCGCCCATTGAATTATTTTGGTCACTTCTTTCATTGCCAGGGAACTCCTTGTTCCCCCCTGATGATTGATATACGCAACGGTCGTCATGTTGTCTGATTGGAACCTTATGAATCTGGCCTTTGCTAGTTGAGGCCAAGCCCTGAGAGCATTGAATATCGCTCTCAGTTCCAGAATATTTATCGGGAGAAGAGACTCTTCCCGAGACCATAGACCCTGAGCTTTCAGGGATTCCCAGACCGCGCCCCAGCCCACTAGACTGGCGTCGGTCGTGACAATGACCCACTCTGGTCTGCGGAAGCTCATTCCCTGGGACAGATGGTCCAGGGTCAGCCACCAACGGAGTGAATCTCTGGTCTTCTGATCTACTTGAATCATTGGAGACAAGTCTGTATAGTCCCCATTCCACTGTTTGAGCATGCACAGTTGTAATGGTCTTAGATGAATTTGTGCAAAAGGAACTATGTCCATTGCTGCAACCATCAACCCTACTACTTCCATGCACTGCGCTATGGAAGGACGAGGAACAGAATGAAGAACTTGACAAGAGCTTAGAAGTTTTGACTTTCTGACCTCTGTCAGAAAAATCCTCATTTCTAAGGAATCTATTATTGTTCCCAAGAAGGGAACTCTTGTCGACGGAGACAGAGAACTTTTTTCTATGTTCACCTTCCAACCGTGTGATCTGAGAAAGGCCAGAACGATGTCTGTATGAGCCTTTGCTTTTGACAGGGACAACGCTTGTATTAGAATGTCGTCCAAGTAAGGTACTACTGCAATGCCCCTCGGTCTTAGAACCGCTAGAAGGGACCCTAGTACCTTTGTGAAAATCCTTGGAGCAGTGGCTAACCCGAATGGGAGGGCCACAAACTGGTAATGCTTGTCCAGAAAAGCGAACCTTAGGAACTGATGATGTTCTTTGTGGATAGGAATATGTAGGTACGCATCCTTTAGATCCACGGTAGTCATAAATTGACTTTCCTGGATAGTGGGTAGAATCGTTCGAATGGTTTCCATCTTGAACGATGGTACCCTGAGAAATTTGTTTAGGATCTTCAAATCCAAAATTGGTCTGAAAGTTCCCTCTTTTTTGGGAACTACGAACAGATTGGAATAAAATCCCATTCCTTGTTCCTTTATTGGAACTGGGTGTATCACTCCCATCTTTAACAGGTCTTCTACACAATGTAAGAATGCCTGTCTCTTTATTTGGTTTGAGGATAAGTGAGACATGTGGAACCTTCCCCTTGGGGGTAGTTCCTTGAATTCCAGGAGATAACCCTGAGAAACTATTTCTAGCGCCCAGGGATCCTGAACATCTCTTGCCCAAGTCTGAGCAAAGAGAGAGAGTCTGCCCCCCACTAGATCCGGTCCCGGATCGGGGGCTACTCCTTCATGCTGTTTTGTTAGCAGCGGCAGGCTTCTTGGCCTGCTTACCCTTGTTCCAGCCTTGCATCGGTTTCCAGCAGTGATGTGCAGTCACTAGAGGCAGGTGAGGCAGTGCTTCACCTCTCATATGGGCAAAAATATATATTTTTTTATGGGCTTTAAAAAAATAAAATAAAAAAATTGCAATTTTTTTCCCCAGCATTTTTTTTTTCACAGATACATGTTGTGCAATGGAGAGGCACAAGCAGGTCTGCCCACCATTACACAACATGCTGCGCCACCTACTGGATTAAAGTGGTTAAGCTCATTGCATGTCCCATAATTGCTTATTTGAGGCAGTCCTATTTGGGCTGAACCAATCTAGTGAGAGGCATTAGTCAGTGGAACTTAGGGTTGGGGCTGGATGTTAAATCATATAAAACAAAACAAAAACGGAAAAAAAACTACTTTCATTTATTTTGTTGCTGTGCTGTGAAGCTGCCAGCTTTTGCTAAAGTGAAAAAGAGAGTTCTGTACTTCCCCTCTAAGTGCAGTGGAATGTGCCACTGTCACTTCCTTAATACAGACAGAGGCAGAGCAGGAAGAGATTCAGTCAATAAGCAGTGTTTAAGACACATCTTTGAAGTAAGTTCTACAACCTTAGATTTCACTGAAAGGGATTCTGTTAGTGAAAATTATAATTTAATGAATGTGGTTTAGTATTTTTTGTTTTTTTTTTACTCTTTAACAGCAGTTGAATGATCGTTTTTGTATTTTGTTTCCTCAACCTCTACACACACTAACTTAACAGCTTGCCTTCACTTTCTGAACTCTCTGTAGCTCTGCTGTTTTATTACATAAAAATGCAGTGGTCTCTCTCCCTCCCCCCTTGTGTGTGTCTCTCTCTCTCTCTCTATCTATCTATCTATCTATATCTCTCTATCTATCCATCTCTCTCCTTATGTGTTGTTCTCCCCCATGGTCTCTCTGTCTCTCTTCCTCCCCCTCTGACTCTCTCATCCCTTATGTGTCTCTCTAACCCTTTGTGTTTGATTGTGTCTCTCTCTCTTTCTCTAACCCTCTGTGTGTGATTGTGTGTCTCTCTCTCTTTCTCTCTCTCTCTAACCCTCTGTGTGTGTCTCTCTCTCTCTTTTTCTCTCTCTCTCTCTCTCTAACCCTCTGTGTGTGTGTCTCTCTCTCTCTCTCTCTCTAACCCTCTGTGTGTGTCTCTCTCTCTCTCTCTCTCTCTGTTTCTCTCTCTCTCTCTTTAACCCTCTGTGTGTCTCTCTCTCTCTCTAACCCTCTGTGTGTGTCTTTCTCTTTCTCTCTCTTTCTCTCTCTAACCCTCTGTGTATGTGTTTCTGTCTACCTTTTATTTATTTAATTAATTAATTAATTGGTAGTGCCATCTGATGGTGTGGCTTTATTTAAAGGGGTGGGGTCAAGCGCTCCACCATCTTTAAATTTCACCAGCCGCCACTGGATCAAGACATTTTTATATTTACTGAATAATGAAAGAATCTATAATCATAATTTACAGCATTAAAGTAAAAAGTATGTTTTAAACATATTTTAATGGGCATGGATTTCTAGATCTCATAATCAGAGCAAGCATTTTGTTATCTGGCAAGTGTTTCTGTTACAATCCTTTAGACTAAAATCAGATGTTTTCTAAGTTGACCAGTTTTCCAAGACACCATTTAAAGGGACATGAAACCCATATGTTTTCTTTCATGATTTAGAAAGAACATGCAATTTAAATAACTTTCCAATTTACATCTAATATCTAATTGTCTTCATTCTTTTGATATCCTTTGTTGAAAATCATATCTAAATATGCTCAGTAGCTGCTGATTGGTGGCTGCACATAGATACCTCATGTGATTGGCTCACCCATGTGCATTGCTATTTCTTCAACAAAGGATATCTAAAGAATGAAGGCGTATACAAGCCACTGCCTCACCAGCCTCTGACGTCACTGCACGTCACTGGTTTCCAGGCTGGTTTGGGTTGTGAGGCATTACCGTCTTGCTTAGAGGATGCAGAATTAGAGGCCGGTCCGTTCCTGAAATTGCGAAAGGAACGAAAATTAGACTTATTTTTGGCCTTGAAAGGCCTATCTTGTGGAAGGGCGTGGCCCTTTCCCCCAGTGATGTCTGAAATAATCTCTTTCAATTCTGGTCCAAATAGAGTTTTACCTTTGAAAGGGATGTTAAGCAATTTTGTCTTGGATGACACATCCGCTGACCAAGACTTTAGCCAAAGCGCTCTGCGCGCTACGATAGCAAACCCTGAATTTTTCGCCGCTAATCTAGCTAATTGCAAAGCGGCATCTAAAATAAAAGAGTTAGCCAACTTAAGTGCGTGAACTCTGTCCATAACCTCCTCATATGGAGTCTCTCTACTAAGCGAGTTTTCTAGTTCCTCGAACCAGAACCACGCTGCTGTAGTGACAGGAACAATGCACGAAATGGGTTGTAGAAGGTAACCTTGCTGTACAAAAATCTTTTTAAGCAAACCCTCCAATTTTTTATCCATAGGATCTTTGAAAGCACAACTATCTTCGATAGGAATAGTAGTGCGTTTGTTTAGAGTAGAAACTGCCCCCTCGACCTTACTGACTGTCTGCCACAAGTCCTTTCTGGGGTCGACCATAGGAAATAATTTTTTAAATATAGGGGGGGGGGACAAAAGGTATGCCGGGCTTTTCCCACTCCTTAATTACTATGTCCGCCACCCGCTTGGGTATAGGAAAAGCGTTGTGGGTGCACCGGAACCTCTAGGAACTTGTCCATCTTGCATAATTTCTCTGGAATGACCAAGTTGTCACAATCATCCAGAGTAGATAACACCTCCTTAAGCAGTGCGCGGAGATGTTCTAATTTAAATTTAAATGTCACAACATCAGGTTCAGCTTGTTGAGAAATTTTTCCTGAATCTGAAATTTCTCCATCTGACAAAACCTCCCTCATGGCCCCTTCAGATTGGTGTGAGGGTATGACAGAATAATTATCATCAGCGCCCTCCTGCTCTTCAGTGTTTAAAACAGAGCAATCGCGCTTTCTCTGATAAGTAGGCATTTTGGATAAAATATTTGCTATGGAGTTATCCATTACAGCCGTTAATTGTTGCATGGTAATAAGTATTGGCGCACTAGATGTACTAGGGGCCTCCTGTGTGGGCAAAACTGGTGTAGACACAGTAGGAGATGATGTAGTATCATGTTTACTCCCCTCATCTGAGGAATCATCTTGGGCAATTTCATTATCTGTGGCAGTACTGTCCTTACTTTGTTTGGACGCTATGGCACAATTATCACATAAATTTAAATGGGGAGACACATTGGCTTTCATACATATAGAACATAGCTTATCCGAAGGCACAGACATGTTAAACAGGCTTAAACTTGTCAACAAAGCACAAAAAACGTTTTAAAACAAAACCGTTACTGTCTCTTTAAATTTTAAACAGAAAACACTTTATTACTGAATATGTGAAAAAGTATGAAGGAATTGTTCAAAAATTACCAAAATTTCACCACAGTGTCTTAAAGCATTAAGAGTATTGCACACCAAATTTCAGAGCTTTAACCCTTAAAATAACGTAACCCGGAGCCGTTTACAAATTTAACCCCTATACAGTCCCAGCTATAGCCTTTGCTGAGACCCAACCAAGCCCAGAGGGGAATACGATACCAATTGACGCCTTCTAGAAGCTTTTCCAGCAAATTTCAGATCCTCACACATGCATCTGCATGCCCTGCTCTCAAAAAAAACCTGCGCAGTAATGGCGCGAAAATGAGGCTCAGTCTACAACTAGGAAGGCCCCCTGACTGGAAAGTTGTCTAACATAGTGCCTGCCGTTTAATAAACGTTCCCCAAGTTTATAAATGCGAATTGTCAGCATAAATATGAATAAAATGCCCAAATAAAGCAATCGATTTAGCCCATAAAAATGTCTACCAGTTTTTTAGCCCATATTAAGCCCTTTATTCTGATTGTTTGACTAAGAAAATGGCTTACCGGTCCCCATGAGGGGAAATGACAGCCTTCCAGCATTACATGGTCTTGTTAGAAATATGGTTAGTCATACCATGAGGGGAAATGACAGCCTTCCAGCATTACATGGTCTTGTTAGAAATATGGTTAGTCATACCTTAAGCAGAAAAGCCATTTCCTGTTGGGGAAGAGATATCCCACAAGTAAGGATGACGCCGTGGACCGGACACACCAATGTTGGAGAAATGTAATTTTGGGGAGCAGATTCATCTTTACTGAAGCTATTCGCCCCCACCAGGATAAAAAAGGGGAGTCCCATTGCTTCAATAAGGTCTTAAATTTATCCACTGACATTTTTTGGAACATTAAGGGTGGTTGAATTGGTTGCGCCTTCTTGGTCTTCAGCAGGTAGGGGAGTGCATTTGTGGCATGTGAGGTTTGACACCTTCTGTTTATTCCACAGTCTAAGACAGATCAATAAGGCAGGGGAGTTTGAAGCTTGAAGATGCAAGTGATGCCCAGTGTTTCTGGCCAAGAGTTATCTTAAGGTGGGCATGCTTCTGAATCTAGTAAGCTGATAGTACATGCAAATGGGTCAAATTTTTCAAGATTTTAATTCCAGAGGGTTTGGGCAGCACACCTCGAGGCTTGGCATTTTCCAAAGTTGACTGCACCACATTCCTTCTGCATTTGAGCTGCCATAAGTGCAGCGGAAGGCATTCATTGTTTTTGGTTGCTGGAGGCTGCAGAGGTATCATTTGTATTTGTGGCAGGTTGAGAGGAGCATGGGGGTCTCTACTGTAACCTATTTGTTTGCTAGTTGGCTTTTAGTTTGACATTCTTATGTCCATTGGGTGGCCATCAGAGCTTTATTGTGTCTGGACGGCCAGCACCTGGGATTTTGTGCATACGTGGCTTCTATTAAGTGGTTAGTTGCAGGGAATTGCTTTGGCAGGAGTTTCCAGGAGTTCTAGAGGAGGCATTTTGTAGATGGGACAGGCCTTCCATCATTGTCTTTCATTTGTGGTGCAATAATGTGGGATTTATCCCAATGCTTGAACTGGTTACTGTAATGCAAGCTGATGTTTATTGAGTGTGTGCATGTTTTCCTGGCGTGCAGATTGCCTGATCAAATATGGTTGAGAGGCTAAGCTGGAGACATGTGACAGTCCACAGGTCACCTTACCAAATTAAGAAAGAGCTTAACAAAAAGGGTGGTCAAGGTCAGTGATGGTTTGGTAGCCAGATATGACAATATTTTAGGTGATCAAGAGTCTCTATTCTGGTGGTGTACATTTGAACAATGAGGCTTAGACTTTTTTTAGATCATTTGAAAGAGGCTTTGATTCACCATCACCATATATCCTAGATTTGTTTTTTTATTGTTGGATGGTGACAAGAGTCCCAAACTTACTTTTAGGGATGTTCATCTTATGGTGGGAGTCTGGGCCCAGACCAATGAGTTCATACGGGTATAGTCAAGCTAATGGAAGGGACACAATGCTGCATGTTGGAGTCTTAAGCTTCTCTCCCCAAGGGTCTGCTGGCCAGTAAACCCCTAATTATCTTTCTCCAATTTTTGACAGGCAGAGCTTAGGGTCGATGATCTCTGTGTGCTTGAGTTATAGATTTAGGGACCTCAGTTGCCACCAAATTTACTTTAAAGTTTAGTAAATTTAATTTAATTTTGTTGCCTGACTAAAGGACCATTAAACACAGTAGAATTACATTATCAACAAATGCATATAAAAACACAATGCAAAAGCAGTTAATCTGAATTTCAAAGTTAGTTCAATTCTCCTTCCCTCTGCATCACATGACAGCCATCAACCAATCACAAGATGCATATAACTGTGAATGTCTCAGAAAGTGTGCATATAAAAATATTGTGCACATTTTGATAATGGAAATGAATTAGAAAGTAGTTTACAATATGATCTGAATCATGAAAGTTTCATTTTTGACTATAGTGTTCCTTTAATAAATGCAACCATGTCCATGGCCTTCTTCCAAGCACTGTGTCTTGTGGTTATTAAGAGTTTTGAATTATAGGGGGTGTAGTGTAACCCTGTGTAGTTTGAGGTTAGGAAGGTAGAATTAGAAAGAATTGTGAGTTTAAAGGGAAATTGTACACTAATATTTTCCCTTGCAATGTCTTCCCAATTATTCATTTTACCTACTGGAGTGTATTAAGTTGTTTACGAATAGCTCCTTCATGTTTATTTTTGCATTGCAAATAGCTTGTTTTGGCTATTGTATCCCCACCCATATTGAACATTTCTAAACTTAACGAGACAGAATACAATATAATTTGTATTGTTTTAATATAATCCCTTTATTTCCCATTCTCCAGTTTTGCATAACCAACAGTTATATTTATATACTTTTTACCTCTGTGATTACCTTGTATCAAAGCATCTTCTGACAGCCCCCTGATCACATGACTAACTATTATCTATTGAGTTGCATTTAGTACTGGGTTGTGCTAAATCTTAAATAACTCCCCGGGCGTGGACACAGTGTTATCTATATGGTCCACATAAACTATCAGTCTCTTGTTGTGAAAAGCAATTAAAAAAATCATGTGACAAGAGGTGGTCTTCAAGGGCTTAGAAATTAGCATATGAGTCTACCTAGGTTTAGTTTCAACTAAGAATACCAAGATAACAATGCAAATTTGATGATAAAAGTAAATTGCAAAGTTGATTAAAATTACAAGTCCTTTCTAAATAATGAAAGTTTAATTTTGACTAGACTGTCCCTTTAAAGGGTCATGATACCCAAATGTTGAAACACTTGAAAGTGGTGCAACATAGCTGTAAAAAGCTGACTAGAAAATATCACCTGAACATCTCTATGTAAAAAAGAAAGATATTTTACCTCAAAAGTTACTCAGTAGCCACATCCCATTGTAAAGGACTTCTAAGCAGCAAATCAGTATGTCTGTCCCGGGACAGCTAAGGGAGTGAGCTTTCGTGCACACTCATATCTTATTTCCCTAGTCAGTTTAAGGAAGTTTACTATGAAATCTCATGAGAGTTAAGTCAAATTTCATGAGATCACAGTAAAATAGTTCATGACCTCAGCTCAGCACTGTTGATGCTGATTGGCTGCTGTTCATTTCTTTTCTTTTTTTTTTTTTTACCTGCAGCTGGGAGCAGCTGAAGTATAACTTTTTACACAGCGCTTACCTGGGTGAGCTGAGGAAATTGTGAGGTAAAATATCTTCCTTTTTTACATAGAGATGCTCAGGTGATATTTTCCTGTCAGCTTTTTACAGTTATACTGCATCAGTTTCAAGTAATTTAGTATATGAGTAGTATGTCCCTTTAAGTTCTGGTAACACAAAAATAATGTAAACAAAACATTTTAAATTGTTCACCAAAAATAGTATTTGATCATCAATGAAAATGTTTTATGTAAATTACACATGAATAAATAGTATTAAATATGCACAGCTTAAATCGTAATTTCAGTACAATGGATGTGCAAAAAAGAAAAACCCATAAATAATTAGTAGAAGTGTAATTGTTGTTTTATCGTAAAATGGGCTGAATATGAACATTCTATGGGCGTATATGACATTTTCTCTCAAATTGCAGCGTAATTATCTAAAAATTTCCGCCCTACAGTTCTAACTTTTTTTTCTAGCAAATGAAAAGATGGTGAGCGTTTATCAAAATACTTTACACCCTAACAGAATAACAGAAAAACACATGCATATGAAAAACATAATTTATGCTTACCTGATAAATGTATTTCTCTTGTGGTGTATCCAGTCCACGGATCATCCATTACTTGTGGGATATTCTCCTTCCCAACAGGAAGCTGCAAGAGGATCACCCACAGAAGAGCTGTCTATATAGCTCCTCCCCTAACTGCCACCCCCAGTCATTCGACCAAAGACAAGCAAGAGAAAGGAGAAACTATAGGGTGCAGTGGTGACTGTAGTTTAAAAATAAAAAAAAACTGCCTTAAAATGACAGGGTGGGCCGTGGACTAGATACACCGCAAGAGAAATAAATTTATCATCAGGTAAGCATAAATTTTGTTTTCTCTTGTAAGGTGTATCCAGTCCACGGATTATCCATTACTTGTGGGATACCAATACCAAAGCTATAGGACACGGATGAAGGGAGGGACAAGGCAGGCGCTTAAACAGAAGGCACCACTGCCTGTAAGACCTTTCTCCCAAAAATAGCCTCTGAAGAAGCAAAAGTATCAAATTTGTAGAATTTAGAAAAAGTATGAAGCGAAGACCAAGTCGCCACCTTACAAATCTGTTCAACAGAAGCCTCATTCTTAAAAGCCATGTGGAAGCTACCGCTCTAGTATAATGAGCTGTAATTCTTTCAGGAGGCTGCTGGCCAGCAGTCTCATAAGCTAAGCGGATTATACTTCTTAGCCAAAAAGAAAGAGAAGTTGCCGAAGCCTTTTGGCCTCTCCTCTGTCCAGAGTAGACAACAAACAATGCAGATGTTTGACGAAAATCTTTAGTAGCTTGTAAATAAAACTTTAAAGCACGAACCACGTCAAGATTGTGTAATAGATGTTCCTTCTTTGAAGAAGGATTAGGACACAGTGACGGAACAACAATCTCCTGATTGATATTCTTATTAGATACCACCTTAGGTAGAAAACCAGGTTTGGTACGTAACACTACCTTATCTGCATGGAAAATGAGATAAGGGGAATCACATTGTAAAGCAGATAACTCCGAAACTCTTCGAGCCGAGGAGATAGCTACTAAAAACAGAACTTTCCAAGATAAGAGCTTAATATCTATGGAATGCAAAGGTTCAAACGGAACCCCTTGAAGAACTTTAAGAACTAAATTTAAACTCCATGGCGGAGCAACAGGTTTAAACACTGGCTTGATTCTAACCAAAGCTTGACAAAACGCCTGAATATCTGGAACCTCAGCCAGACGTTTGTGCAAAAGAATAGACAGAGCAGAAATCTGTCCCTTTAAGGAACTAGCTGACAAACCCTTCTCCAAACCTTCTTGGAGAAAAGATAATATCCTAGGAATCCTGACTTTACTCCATGAGTAACCCTTGGATTCACAACCATGAAGATATTTACACCATATCTTATGATAGATTTTCCTGGTGACAGGCTTTTGGGCCTGTATTAAGGTATCAATGACCGACTCGGAGAAACCACGCTTTGATAAAATCAAGCGTTCAATCTCCAAGCAGTCAGACGCAGAGAAATTAGATTTGGATGGTTGAAAGGACCCTGAAGTATTAGTTCCTGTCTCAGCAGCAGAGTCCATGGTGGAAAGGATGACATGTCCACCAGATCTGCATACCAAGTCCTGCGTGGCCACGCAGGTGCTATCAAAATCACCGAAGCTCTCTCCTGCTTGATCTTGGCAATCAGACGAGGGAGCAGAGGAAACGGTGGAAACACATAAGCCAGGTTGAAGGACCAAGGCGCTGCTAGAGCATCTATCAGTGCTGCCTTGGGATCCCTGGACCTGGATCCGTAACAAGGAAGCTTGGCGTTCTGACGAGACGCCATGAGATCCAGTTCTGGTTTGCCCCAAAGTTGAATCAACTGTGCAAACACCTCCGGATGGAGTTCCCACTCCCCCGGATGAAAAGTCTGTCGACTTAGAAAATCTGCCTCCCAGTTCTCTACTCCTGGGATATGGATAGCTGATAGAAGGCAAGAGTGAACCTCTGCCCATAGAATTATTTTTGAAACCTCCAACATTGCTAGGGTACTCCTTGTTCCCCCTTGATGGTTGATGTAGGCGACAGTCGTGATATTGTCCGACTGAAATCTGATGAACCTGACCGCAGCAAGCTGAGGCCAAGCCTGAAGAGCATTGAATATCGCTCTTAGTTCCAGAATGTTTATCGGAAGAAGTGCCTCCTCCTGAGTCCACGAGCCCTCAGGGAGTTCCAGACTGCACCCCAGCCCAAAAGGCTGGCATCTGTCGTTACTATTGTCCAATCTGGCCTGCGGAAGGTCATACCCTTGGACAGATGGACCCGAGATAGCCACCAGAGAAGAAAATCCCTGGTCTCTTGATCCAGATTTAGTAGAGGGGACAAATCTGTGTAATCCCCATTCCACTGACTGAGCATGCAGAGTTGCAGCGGTCTGAGATGTAGGCGGGCAAATGGCACTATGTCGATTACTTCCATACACTGAGCCACTGAAGGGCGAGAAGTAGAATAAAGAACACGGCAGGAATTTAGAAGTTTTGACAACCTGGCCTCTGTCAGGTAAATCTTCATTTCTACAGAATCTATCAGAGTTCCTAGGAAGGAAACTCTTGTGAGAGGGGATAGAGAACTCTTTTCTTCGTTCACTTTCCACCCATGAGACCTCAGGAATGCCAGAACAATGTCCGTATGGGACCTGGCGATTTGAAAATTCGATGCCTGTATCAGAATGTCATCTAGGTAAGGGGCTACTGCTATAAACCGCGGCCTTAGGACCGCCAGGAGTGACCCCAGAACCTTCGTAAAGATTCTTGGTGCCGTAGCTAACCCAAAGGGAAGAGCCACAAACTGGTAATGCCTGTCTTGGAAGGCGAACCTGTGAAACCGATGATGATCTCTGTGTATCGGAATGTGAAGATAAGCATCATTTAAGTCCACGGTAATCATATATTGACCCTCCTGGATCATAGGTAGGATGGTTCGAATAGTCTCCATCTTGAAGGATGGGACCCTGAGAAATTTGTTTAGGATCTTGAGATCCAAGATAGGTCTGAAGGTTCCCTCTTTCTTGGGAACTACAAACAGATTTGAATAGAAGCCCTGCCCCTGTTCCTCCTTTGGAACTGGGTGGATCACTCCCATAACTAGGAGGTCTTGAACACAATGTAAGAATGCCTCTCTCTTTATCTGGTTTGCAGATAATTGTGAGAGATTAAATCTTCCTTTTGGGGAAGAAGCTTTGAAGTCCAGAAGATATCCCTGGGACACAATTTCCAACGCCCAGGGATCCTGGACATCTCTTGCCCAAGCCTGGGCGAAGAGAGAAAGTCTGCCCCCTACTAGATCCGTTACCGGATCGGGGGCTGATCTTTCATGCTGTCTTAGAGGCAGCAGCAGGTTTTTTGGCCTGCTTTCCTTTGTTCCAAGCCTGGTTAGGTCTCCAGCCCGGCTTGGACTGGGCAAAATTTCCCTCTTGTTTTGTATTAGAGGAAGTTGAAGCTGCGCCACTCTTGAAGGTTCAAAAGGCACGAAAATTAGTCTGTTTGGTCCTTAATTTGTTGGACCAATCCTGAGGAAGGGCGTTACCTTTTCCTCCAGTAATATCAGAAATAATCTCCTTCAGTCCAGGCCCGAATAGGGTCTGCCCCTTGAAGGGAATGTTGAGAAGCTTAGACTTTGAAGTAACGTCAGCTGACCAGGATTTAAGCCACAACGCCCTACGCGCCTGAATAGCAAAACCTGAGTTCTTAGCCGTTAGTTTGGTTAAATGAAAAACTGCGTCAGAAGCAAATGAATTGGCTAGCTTAAGAGCTTTAAGCTTGTCAAGGATATCATCCAATGGGGTTTCTACCTGTAGAGCCTCTTCTAGAGACTCAAACCAGAAGGCCGCAGCAGCAGTGACAGGGGCAATGCATGCAAGGGGCTGGAGAATAAAACCTTGTTGAATAAACATTTTCTTAAGGTAACCCTCTAACTTTTTATCCATTGGATCTAGGAAAGCACAACTGTCCTCGACGGGGATAGTTGTACGCTTTGCTAGGGTAGAGACTGCTCCCTCCACCTTAGGGACCGTTTGCCACAAGTCCCGTGTAGCGGCATCTATGGGAAACATCTTTTTAAAAACAGGAGGGGGAGAGAACGGTACACCTGGACTATCCCATTCCTTAGTAATAATTTCTGAAAACTTCTTAGGTATTGGAAAAACATCAGTGTAAACAGGCACTGCATAGCATTCATCCAATCTACACAATTTCTCTGGGACTATAATGGTGTCACAGTCATCCAGAGTTGCTAAAACCTCCCTGAGCAACACGCGGAGGTGTTCAAGCTTAAATTTAAATTTAGACATATCAGAATCAGGTTGAAGTGTCTTCCCTGAGTCAGAAAAATCACCCACAGATAGAAGCTCTCCTGCCTCAGCTTCTGCATATTGTGAGGGTATATCAGACATAGCTACTAAAGCATCAGAGAGCTCTGTATTTTTCCTAGTCCCAGAGCTGTCTCGCTTTCCTTGTAACCCTGGCAGTTTGGACAATACCGCTGTAAGGGTATGATCCATAACTGCCGCCATGTCTTGTAAGGTAAACGCTATGGGCTCGCTAGATGTACTTGGCGCCCCTTGAGCGGGAGTTATAGATTCTGACACGTGGGGAGAGTTAGTCGGCATAACTTCCCCCTTGTCAATTTCCTCTGGTGATAAATCTTTTAAAGCCAGAATATGGTCATTATAATTTATAGTAAGATTAGTACGTTTGGTACACATTCTAAGAGGGGGTTCCACAATGGCTTCTAAACATAATGAACAAGGAGTTTCCTCTATGTCAGACATGTTTAACAGACTAGTAATGAGACCAGCAAGCTTTGAAAACACTTTAATTAATGTGAAAAAGCAGAATATAAAAAACGGTACTGTGCCTTTAAGGGAAAAAAACAAACACAAAAACTGCAAAACAGTGAAAAAAGCAGTTAACTCTATGAAATTTTTACAGTGTATATACTAGACTAAAATAGCATTGCACCCACTTGCAAATGGATGATTAACCCCTCAGGCTCAAAAACGAAGCAAAAAAACGGTAAAACCGTTATAACAGTCACAAGCAAACTGCCACAGCTCTACTGTGGCTCCTACCTTCCCATAAAACGACTTTTGTAGTCACAAAAACCCTTTACAGAGGTCCAATATGTCAGGGGACTCCTTCAGGGAAGCTGGATGTCTCAGAATGTAAAAACTACTGCGCAATTAGAGCGCGAAAATAGGCCCCTCCCACCATGCACTCAAAGTCAGAGGGCCTAAAAAACTACTCCTAGGAGTAAAATAACAGCCATGTGGAAAACTAGGCCCCAAAGAAAGATTTATCACCCTTAGTAAAAAACGTTCTTTATAAATCCTGTAAACGTTTAACATACTAAGCCATAAGAGCAAGTAACATGAATATTACCCTTTACTGCAAGCATGATGCCAGTCGTTATTAAATCACTGCAATCAGGCTTACCTTAAATATATCAGGCACTGTCAGCATTTTCTAGACTTCTTTATCATCTCTCTAGAAAAAAAATATACTGAACATACCTCAGGGCAGTTAATTCTGCAGGCCGTTCCCCCAGCTGAAGTTTTCCCATACTCTTCAGTTATGTGTGAGAACAGCAGTGGATCTTAGTTACAACCTGCTAAGATCATCAAAAACCTCAGGCAAAACTCTTCTTCTAATTTCTGCCTGAGGTAAAAACAGTACAACGCCGGTACCATTTAAAAATAACAAACTTTTGATTGAAGATAAACTACACTAAGTCACCACATCTCTCTAGCTACTTCCCTTGTCGAGAGCTGCAAGAGAATGACTGGGGGTGGCAGTTAGGGGAGGAGCTTTATAGACAGCTCTGCTGTGGGTGATCCTCTTGCAGCTTCCTGTTGGGAAGGAGACTATCCCACAAGTAATGGATGATCCGTGGACTGGATACACCTTACAAGAGAAATATAGGCAATTGTACGATGCTATACACAGAAAGCAGCGTATTTGTATTGGCTTCAAGATTTCATTTTTAAAGTGTGTCCCCCTGCTCACTGCTAACTTCACCCTACACAGTGAAGTTTCCCTTTTTAAAGATAATGCCACCAGGGCAGCCCCTGCAAGGGTTGGTGTGAAATACCACATCTGATCTTGCGATGTTTAGATGATCGGGCCCCAAGTACTGGCCTTTGAGTAAACAGTAAAAAAAGAGATAAGGAGAACTTGTGTAAATAATTAGACAAAAAAATATGAGATCTGCTTTCCCTGCTAGTTTGACCCATTTCATTGGGTTGTGGTTACAATTATCAGTAACAGCTATTTTATTTACACAATTATACCTAAAGGTGCAAATTCCCATACATTTTAAACTCTGCAGCTGGAACAACAAATCATTGTAAATACATTACGGAGAAATTCATTTTACAATACACCGTCCCTTTAACCCGTAGAAATATTTTATGTTTACTTTTGGAAAAACCTCTTCCATTCCCTTCAAATCAATTCTTATTTACTAGAATTAAAATACTAATGCACATTTGTTCACTTAGCATATGATAAATGATATTCTTAGATTAAAACTGATCGATATACAGTACAGTATATCTGTATTTAATGATCACAACTGAATTTTATCACCATGTGGTATCTTTATTCCCTGATAAATACCCTGTGTTCAATGTTGCATGTTAAAGATAACTTGTATATTTATTGTTCACTTACAATGCTAAATAGTTTACAAAGGAGATGAGGTTAAAAAAGGAAAAAGTCAAGTTTGAACAGGGCTGGGGCTACAAGGACACGCCTACAGGGTGCTTGACATTTTGTTTTGTTTAATATGTGTGTATTTATTTTTGGGTGCCTAACTTGGGCTTCATAGTAGGGGCCATATGTGGTGGCATAATGGCTAGAATAGGAGGGGACTCCCCTGAAACTTAGAGAGGCAGAGAGTGCAGGTCAGTCTGAACAGCCCCAAGCATCTGGCTGAAATATCTCACTGCACACAGCCCCTGTACTCTCTGAAAAGCCTTAGTAGCCTTCATAAACGTTGGTGAAGCTGGTGACAGAAGTTGATTAATGGTTATTGACCCAAAGCCTAATGGGTATTACTGGTTCTGATAAGCCCTCCTACAAACATTGATATCAGTGCACTACATATATATATATATATATATATATATATATATATATATATATATATATATATATACACACACACACACACAAACAAATATATATGTCTATCTAAAGTCATAATTGTGCAGTACCACATATCTATTATCTGCCTATTGTACATGCATATCTATTTATAGATGGTCATAAACATTCAACACATGCCCTATTGCATTGTATAGCTACTTTGCATAATTATTCAGTGCAGTGTGTTGATTTGCAGTGTATATTTGTTCTGCATCATTATGCAGCACAGAGTGCTCATAATCAGTTTATAGGCACCCATCATTATTATACAGGGCAGCCTGTTTTGTTTTATGAACCCTCAACATCATTAAACAGTGCAGCATATACATCAGTGTATAAGTACTCTTTATTATCATACAGTGCAGTATTTCTATCAGTGTATAGATCAGGCGCACTGTTTGTCTTTTTCTTGCAGGCTGCTGTTGGTGCTAGTGCACTATTGTTGCTTTTGTTTCAATTGCGCTGTTGTTTTGATGGCACGGGCGCACTATGGTTGGGCTGTACTGGCTCACTATCTATTTTATTAACATACAGCTAGATTACGAGTTTTGCGTTATGAGTGAAAAAGCATTGTTATGGCCCATAACGCCGCTATTACAAGTCTTGTTGGTATAGCTTTACTGCACACCTTTTTGGCCGTCACGCAACGTCTGTACCGCACTTTTAAAAAAGTCCTTTTTTAAAGGGACTACCATAGCGCCGGTATTACGAGTTTGCCTGGGAGGCCAAAAAGTGAGCGGTATACCCTATACTGACAAGATCCGTACTGCCATCTAAAGTCAGTAGTTATGAGTTTTACGTTACAAAGCTGCACCATAAAACAATTAAAGTGTTAAAAAGTACACTAACACCCATAAACTACCTATAAACCCCTAAACCGAGGCCCTCCCGCATTGCAAACACTAAAATAAAATTATTAACCCCAAATCTGCCACTCCGGACATCGCCGCCACTAAAAAATATTATTAACCCCTATTCTGCCGCCCTCCCACATCGCAAACACTATTTAAAGATTATTAACCCCTAATCTGCCATCCGCCCACACCGCCGCTATAATAAACCTATTAACCACTAAACCGCAAACCCCCACAACGAAATATATTAAAATAAATTATTAACCCCTAAACCAAACCTCTGACCTCCCACATCCACAGCTGATTTCTTTGGGGCAATGCCCCGCAAAAGGCCCTTTTAAGGGCCATTGGCAGTTTAGTGTAGGCTAGGGTTTTTTTATTTTGGGGGGGCTATTTTTATTTTGATAGGGCTATTAGATTAGGAGTAATTCGTTTTTATTTTTGATAATTTCGTTTTTTATTTTTTGTAATTTAGTGTTTATTTTTTTTTTCTAAGTTAGAAAATTGTATTTTAATAATTTAATTTATTTTATTTTATTGTAATGTTAGTTTTTAGTGTAAGGCAGGTTAGGTTTTATTTTACAGGTAACTTTGTATTTATTTTAACTAGGCAGCTAGTAAATAGTAAATAACTATTTATTAACTAGTCTACCTAGTTAAAATAAATACAAACTTTACCTGTAAAATAAAAATAAAACCTAAGATAGATATATCTTAACTAATAACTAATATATTAGTTATATTGTAGCTAGCTTAGGGTTTTTTTTTTACAGGTAAGTTTGTATTTAGTTTTAAATAGGAGTTATTTAGTTAATAATTCTAAGGTTTATTTAGATTTATTTTAATTATATTTAAGTTAGGGAGTGTTAGGGCTACGTTAGGGTTAGATTTAGGCTTAGGGTTACGGGTTAATAACTTTAGTATAGTGGTGGCGACATTGGGGGCAGAAAATTAGGGGTTAATAACTAATGTAGGTGGTGGTGATGTTAGGGGCAGCAGATTAGGGGTTAATAATTATGTAGGTGGCGGCGAAATCAGGGGCGGCAGATTAGGGGTTAATAATTAATGTAGGTGGCGGCGATGTTAGGGGCGGCAGATTAGGGGTTAATAACTGTATGTAGGTGGCGACGATGTTAGGGGCAGCAGATTAGGGGTTAATAACTGTAGGTGGCGACAATGTTAGGGGTAATAACTGTATGTAGGTGCCAGCAATGTCGGGGGCAGCAGATTAGGGGTGTTTAGACTCTGGGTTTATGTTAGGGTGTTAGGTTTAAACATAACTTTTTCTTTTCCCCATTGACATCAAAGGGGTTGCGTTACAGAGCTTTTGTTTCCGCGATCGCAGGTGTTAGGCTTTTTTTTGCCGGCTCTCCCCATTGATGTCTATGGGGAAATTGTGCACGAGCATGTCAAAACAGCGCTCGATTTCGATGAGGTATGGAGCTCAACGCAACCATATAGCCTGCTTTTTTAAAACTTGTAATAGCAGCGCTACAGGGAGGTGAAATAACGACAAAAATGTTGGGGTCGTTAATTTCCCTATAGCGCTCAAAACTCGTAATCTAGCTGTTAGGCATTCTATTGTTATTCTTTCTGTGCTCCAGGCCTTATAATTGTTTTAGTGCCTCATATCCTCTATAAGGTGCTTCCTTCTTATTGCCCGTGTCTAGGTCTTGCTTTGTGCTACCTGGGTGTACTATATTTGTATTTGGATTCCAGATGCTGACCTTGTTTGCCATTGACTTGTCTCTGCCTGATGCCATTGTCCAATACTTGTTGCTGACCTCTGGCTTTCCTGTTCACCTGCATATCCTTCAGTACCATCTGATTATGGTTGCTGACCCTGGACTGGACTTTGACCTTGATCTGTTTGATCCTTAGTACTTCACTTTCTCTTTATCTGTTACTGACCCTAACCATAAGCTGTTCTATTCCCCGATACTGAAACACATCTGTCTACCTGTTACAGCATTAGCATTGATTATCACTGTTAGTTACCATCCTTCAATCTCCTTATCTGGGTCCTTGTGTTATTTTGTTGGCTGTAGTATTTTCCACCTATCTTTCTACATGACGCTGGTATAAGAAAACTACTGACCAGGAAATTGGAGAGATAGGTGGGATCTCCTCGTAGGCTTGATACAGAGCTCTTCTGCAGTTTTAACATTTTTGCCAAGTGGTGATTGCAGGTTCTACTTAAGAACTTGTCCACATGCAGCTAAATACATTTTCCTGTTAGACATGCTAGTACTGGTTTAGGTATGATGGTGAAAAAGAAGGTCATTCTACCTCCAGGTTCATGTGTTTTATATATTGTCATCACTGTTTGATACACTATGCAGAGCCACCACTGATTTACCTTGCTAGGTCAGACAGAAATGATCCATAATAGCTATTATAATTATAATAAATCAGATTAACATAGATAAATAGTTTTTTATAGCTGCTTAACACATCAGCAAGAACATTTTTTTTTGTAAGAAGCAGTAATGGCAGCGTATATATATTTTCGGTGTTGGGGGGGGCGACAAAATGTGCATTCACCTGTGTAGACAAAAATCCCAGAACTGGCCCTGAGTTTAAATGGACATTTTAATGCAAAAGAACACATACTCTAAATCTTTAGAGCACATACTTTTTGCATTACTCATTCTACTCCACTATGGCTGAGTTTACATTGGAGTTAACATTGGTGGTATAAATAATTTTAGCTGGTATATAGCCCTTAAAACAACTGTTGAAAAATATAATACAATTTGGAAGTTTTTATTATTAATAATAAAAATAATAATAATAATAATAAGGTCCTCTCGTTACCTCTTCCTTTTCCATTTACAGGACTTCTCCAGACTGGCTCCCATCTTGTGAAACTCTCTGCCTCGCTCCACAAGACTCTCCCCTAGTTTTGAAAGCTTCAAGCGCTCCCTAAAGACTCTACTGTTCAGGGATGCATACAACCTACACTAACCTTTCCTAATACCAGTTCCTCTCCTCCACTGCTATCCGCCATGAAACCCCTTAGTATGTAAGCCTAAGAGCCCAACTGCTTGCAGATCACCTTCATAAGAGCTGACTGCAACAGTGCGACTCTCGGCAGGGCCCTCTACCCATTTGATCCCTATAATTGCTACCTTGTATACCGCCTATGTTTATAGTGCTGCCTAATCTGTTGGCGCTCTACAAATAACCGATAATAATAATAACGTAATAATACAAAGTAGTTGGAATTTCATTCTGCATTCCAAAGTTGTTTTAGGGGGTACAGTAAAGTCAATGGAACCCCAAAACATTAAGTTGCAGTCATCTGTTGAGACCATTAGCAATCTTTGGATTGTCATATGTTGTAGTTTATTGTCTCATGTTTTCACCTTCTCTATGAGGCATGAAGGGTTAAAATGCCATTTTCAACTATTGTTTCCAAATGTGAAATATTTTTAAAACATTTTAACATCATATGAATATTTAAGATTTATATTGACTAATATTATACATAAAAGTAATAAATAATTCATAATTATATAAATCATATATTGTTCTAAACCATGAAGAAAATACATCTTTTAAACAAATTTCTACTCAAATCTACCAAAAGGTGTGGGGTTAATGCTTAAATTGACATGAAACACAACATTTTTCTTTATCTTATTTTGTGTGATTCAAATACAGCATGCAATTTACTTCTTTTATCCAACTTGCTTCTTTCTCTTGGTATCCTTTTTTTTTTTTTTTTAAGGAGCAGCTATGCATTGCTAGGAGATATCTGAAGATATCTAGTGAACCAATGGAAAGAGGCATTTTTGTGCAGCCACCAATCAGCAGCTAGCTCCCAGTAATGCATTGCTGCTCCTGAACCTACCTAGATATGCTTTTCAACTAATGATACCAAGAGAATGAAGCAATTTAGATAATAGAAGCAAACTGAAAAGTTGTTTAAAATCACATTTTCTGTCTGAATCATGAAAGAACATTTTTGAGTTTCATGTCCCTTTAACCCTTTGAGTGCTAATTACGGCTCAGAGCCATCGCTAGCACTCTCCCACCTTGAGGGAGATCTGGGGGCTCCCACCCGCTCCTACCCTGGCGATCGGGCCTGCATAGTGACAGGCATCGCCGGGGGTTCACGTTATGCAAGGTGACGTCACGTGCAATAACGTGATGATGTCACCGCGCAACTTTATTTATACTAGGAGCAGGGGGCATGCTGCTTAGAAGCCTGTATATTTCAGGCATCTAAGCAGCTATAGACCCCCAATACCCTAATAATAGTAATCGCCTAACCTTTCCAACAGTGTAAATCTTGGGGGTCTGGAAAGAAAAAAAAAAAACTTAAAAAAATCTTAGCACCCAGGTGGGAAAGTGCTTAGCACTCAAAGGGTTAAAGGACCACTCAATGCAGTAGAATTGCAAAATTAACAAGTGCATAATAAAAAGACAAACCTACTCTGAATTTAAAAAATAAATAAGCAGTAGATTTTTTTTTCTGACAAATTTATTTTTTCTCCTATTTTCTGGCCCTTGAATCATGTGACAGAGATCAGCCAATTACAGACTAGTATAAGTATACCCTGTGAGCTTGTGCACATGCTCAGTAGGATCTTGTTCCCCAGAAAGCGTGCATATAAAAAGACTGTGCAAAATAATGGAAGTAAATTTGAAAGTTTCGTAAAGCTGCTGCTCTTTCTGAATCATAAAAGTTTATTTTGACTTGAGTGTCCCTTTAACTGAATCAGGAAGAATGTAAATCTAGTCTAATAACACTTGATGCCAACTTTGAGAATTGGTTCTTGCACCAGAAATATTGGCCTCAGTGTTTAATCCCCCAAAGATGTTAAACACAAAGGTACATTTCTGCTTTACAGCAGCAGGCATTGGAGCACCCAAGTACAACAAGGCCTATGATCCAACCAGAATCGTTAGCTGCATATAGCCGCACAATCACCAGTCATGTTTGTACCACCGATGTTTTGCTGTACCTGAGTGGTACTTTAACTATGTGTTTAATCTCCTGCTCTAAACTCTAACCTTGCCTTTGGTTCTTGATGAATTGTACTTTGCTTGTTTCTACAGTTCTTTGGGTTTGATGTCGGTTTGTTACCTGATGGTGACTACTGATTGTGAGCAGTTGATTCCAGTCACTGCGTCCAGCTACCTACAGCGCCTACCTACCTGTATCTATACACCTATATGATCTTTGTCCAAAATAAATTTAATAAAGATTGGTGCAGTTGTTTTGGCTGTAGAGTTGTCTAAAAATCCCCATATTACTATAACGGAAAAGTAACAACATTTTTTAACAACTCAAAAGAAAAGGAAGACATTTATATCAAATGTACTTGGTTTGTAGTGACTGTCCAATGTAAACTGTCAAATTTCATCCAAATTATTCTACCCTATAAGATGTATAACCATCTGAAAAAAGCTTAAACTATGGCTACATTAATGTGAGTGAGAATGTGTTTGCTTTGTATTGCTTTACAATCTTAGTGCATGTTAAATCTCTCCACTACACAACTTGATCTATACGTTATCTAGAATTATAATAAAGCTTATAAAAAAAAGTTGTAAAAATAGATTGTGGCTTAAAATAGGATATAGATGATTTGAGTAAATAGTTGTTAGCGTTCCTAGAGATATCCAGTTACAAGATGATCTGTGATCTTTGAGCACTCAGAAAATGTGTAAATTATTAACATAATGCACCAATTGCATACATTTTTATGAATATGTAATCACAAATGTGTGCAGGCACCAATCAGTAACTAGTTACCTATGTGTAGGATATGTGCATATTCTTTTTTCTACAAGGGATACCAAAAGGAACAAAGCACATTTAAAAATAGAAGTGAATTTAAAGGGACACCTAGGTCAAATTAAACTTTCATGATTTAGCTAGAGCATGCTATTTAAACAACTTTCCAATTTACTTCCATTAACAAAATGTGCAGTCTTTTTATGTTTACACTTTTTGAGTCACCAGTTCCTACTGAGCATGTGCAAGAATTCACAGAATATACGTAGTATATGCATTTGTGATTGGCTGATGGCTGTCACATGGTACAGTCGGAGTGGAAATCGACAAAACTTTGAAATTTGTTAGGCAAAAAAAACTACTCATTTGAAATTCAGACTAAGTGCTATTGAACTGTCTTGTTATCATGCATTTGTTGGTTATGCAAATATAATGTATTTACTGGTGATTTAAGTGTCTTAAAATTACATGCTCTATCAGAATCATGCAAGTTTAAAGGGACAGTATAGTTAAAAAAAATATTTCATGATTCAGATAGAACATACAATTTTAAACAATTTTACTATTTACTTCTATTATGTATATTGCTTCATTCTCTTGGAATCCTTTGTTGAAGGAGAAGCACTGCACTACTGGGAGATAGCTAAAAGCCAATGAGAAAAGGCATATATGTGCAATCACCAATCAGCAGCTTCTAAGCCTATCTATGTATACTTTTCAACAAAGGATACAAAGACAACAAAACAAATTAGATCATAGAAATAAATTGGAAAGTTATTTCAAAATTCTGCTCCATCTGAATAATGAAAGAAAATGTTGTGCTCCATGTCCCTTTAAGTATATTATTTTATGCACATTATCATCCCAAACAAATCTATACTACAATCGCGTTTGTAACGCATCCGTCGGTGTCGCCAGTTGTGCACGCATCCTCAAAGGAATGTTGGCAGCGCGAGGCAGCCAAAAGAATTCACCTGGATGACGGTGGATTCCGAAAATGCAATTTTCGGAATCCACCTGGATGCAGCAAAGGCAAACAAAGTATTACAAAAACAAAAACCTAACCGCCCGCAATAAGTATTAAAAAAATAAAAAAAAAACATAACCGCCCACAATAAGTTTAAAAAAAAAACTAAACGCCCGCAATAAGTATTTAAAAATCAGCAATGATTGAACACCCCTATGGTTGCCTGTAACACATATAATAGAAAATGCACAGTGTAGCTTTATTTTAGCCATATTTAAGTGTCCAGTATTTTAGTGCAGATTGTACTAGACAGCCTGCTAAAATACTGGACACCTTATTTGTATGGTTCAGATAAACTATAAATTAAAATAAATTGATACAGACATAAAAGCTTCTAAATGTGGGGACTTGACTATTAAATAATGACAGACCTGGCTAGCGCCTGTCGTTTCCAAGCTACACTGCACAATTACATATGCTAATTTGTATGGCTGGTAACCCCAGAGGTAATCACATGACATGATCCTGAGGCTCAGCCATAACTCTGTAGATATTACCAGACCAAAGCAGTTCATGTCATTTAATTAATCTATTCACAACATATAAGCACTGGAAACTTAGGATTTATAATGGGAGTGACAGTAAACACCTTGTAATTACAAGACATTTCTGTTACCTTCCCACAGAATAACATATTAGCCAAGTCTAAACATTTGTTTAACAAAATAAAATCCTGTTTACTGCAATTGGTTTTCAATAGAAAAACTACACCCAACACTCGCCTTATTTGTAGGAGCCAAACAACAAGGCAGTCGGCAGACTACAAGGCTAATCTTTGAGATTAAGATAGTATAAATTGAATTGTTTTGCAGTTATCTATTAAAGCCATTTAGGAAAAGGGAAAAGATTTGATGCAGAGTTAGAACTGCATCCTGCTGACTTTTCAGAGCTAACTTACATGAAGAGACAAAATTGATAATAAGTTTATTATAAAAGTTGTTTTATTATGCTTAATTAAACATCTTATGTTAAAGCTACACTAATAACTAAAGGCTAAAGTTACCGACAGTCATGGTGTAATGTGATGCCTGGTTGTCATGGTGACAGTCTAAGGGGAGTGGCTTATGGAATGCAGTAGTTATGTCACAAAACCAAATGACAACACAAAGTCACCACCCTCATAACAGCTGCTCGCTTTACTAGATTTGCCAGACTGATCCTGCTGAGCTTCAGTAATCACTGACATGTAAATATTAGTTATCTAATATCTTTATTTCACAGCTAGCACATTACAGTACAGCTAGTGCTTTACAGTCAAAGCTTTGTATATGTGCTGGTATGAAGAACAGTGACTACCTCAAACACAATGCCTTCGGTGGAAGCTTCAGGTATGAACACCAATTACTACAGGTAGTGTTACCATGATCACCCCAACTCAGTAACTGAATAATACTAAATTACATTTAAATACATTGTAAAATAATACCGATAAATGACAGAAGTAGTAGCTTAAACTTTGTAGCTTCCTATGGGCACCAGTACTATGAAACAAAACATAGCATACAAACTATAAATAATAATGATCAATATTATATTCACACCTTTATTTAAAAATACATATAATTTAATAAATATTTTAATTTTTAAAATAATTATTTTAAACATATTATAGCATTATAATTATTATAGCCATAACTGTAGGACACACCAATGCCTTTCTGTGCCTCCTCTACATATCTGGCAGTAAAGGCTTTAAACCCGCTTTAAGGATGGTAAGAATTACTGCATCATTAGTCTGCAAATGCTCTAAAGCAAGGACTTCTAGTAAAGGCCTAGAATATAAACCCCACAGCATGGGTCTGCAATTTATACGATGCAAACTCACTGGTGCTGGGACCCTCATTAAACACTGTACTGTAATGTGCTGCATCTGATGCAGCTGTTTTTTCCTGCTTGACATGACTGAAAAGAAAAGGCAACTGGCGATCTGAAATAAGTTCAGATCAGATTGATGCGCATCTGGTCAGCAGTATATGCGCTCATGGCCGATGTCCTCACACTGCAAACTCACTGGTGGAACCCTCATTAAACACTATACTGTAAGGTTTAGCATCTGATGCAGCCGTTTGTTCTGCTTGATCCAGATGAAGAAAAGACAACTGGCGATCTGAAATAAATTCAGATCAGAGTGATGCGCATCTGGCCAGCAGTATACGCGCTCATGGCAGATGTCCTCATGTTGCAAACTTACTGGTGCTGGAACCCTCATTAAACACTAAAATGTAAGGTGCAGCATTTGATGCAACTGTTTTTCTGCTTGACCTGGATGAAGAAAAGACAACTGGCGATCTGAAATAAATTTAGATCAGACTGATGCGCATCTAGCCTGCAGTATACGCGCTGATGGCAGATGTCCATCAAGGATTTTTATATTACTAAACTGTAAGCATCTAAGGTAAGATTTTCTGAGATCGTTTGTAAGCTCTTTGAGCAAGACATATCATTACCACACTAGATTGTAAATACACATCCTGCTCTAAAAGCCTACAGACATATGCAGTGAGGTCAGATCATTTCGGTCACGTTTTACCTTTACTTTCCCATTTTCATAAAAATCTTTAGCTTTAATTTGGTTTTGTCTGTTTACAGCTTTCTGTACTTTTCAAGACTTATTGATATAAGATATACAAATCATCTCTGTGACACTAGAACTTGAATCATAACACCAACAATAAAGCATAATTACACTTACACTGCTATAACTTTAATTAACTGATATTAAATCAAATTAAATGGCTTAAATCCACTCTCATTGCACATATCTGTAAATGTAATAATGTTAAGGATCTTGGCAAAGAGAATACAATGATATGATTACTATGTTTGCACTTATATCTTAAATGCAATGCCACACCAATAATACTACTAGGTTATAAGCATCTTGCAGCTGGTTTACAGTTTTATCTGAGAACTGCAGCGCCCTGGAACAAGGACTATCATGTCTGTGACACTAAACTTGAATGTCTACAGTCGCTGTGGGACAAGTACTACTGCTGGATTTTTGAAGCAGAGAGTCTTAGTGAAGCACAATATTTGATATGTCATGGGATGGTCCTGTATTTTATACCTCAGATTAAAAACTGAAAAAATACTGCATTATAAAAGTACAGTGTGTCATGCACCTATGTTCTTGCATTGGGTGAAAAATCCTTACAAAATGTGCATAGACAAATTCATATCTGTCAAGCAGTATAACAAAGACTGCAATACTCTATGGCAGTGGCAGGAAGATTGAAGATTTCAGAGGGACTAGGATTATGTCACATGCATCAGTGATTTCTTTTATTTCTCTACACTGTAAGTACCCAAAGGTAAGTTCTCCTGAAATATAAGATTGTAAGCTCTTTGAGCAAAGCACTGAAACAATAGATTGTAAGCTCCTTGGAAAAGGGTCTGCACTAACACCCATGGAAATTCTTTACAGCAGGGACTCCAATTGCACCAAATAAATGTATTGTTGTTAATAGAGTGAGATAAACCATCTATTTAATTAGTTCAGCAAGGAATAAATATACAATGGATAGAATATACAAAATTAACCCACAGAGTGTATTACTAATTTAAAATGCAATTTTATTATGGCAGCCCTTATGCTCCTGTCAGTTTTAACCAGTAGTGTAGCAAACTGTAAAATACATTAGAGTTAACTAACACTGCATAAACCATTGGCAGCCTGTTTTACTACTTTGGGACTCTTTCTCACTCAAGTCATTTTGATTGATGCTAGGGCTGCACGATTCATCGCGGATGTGGTTTTAAACCGCGATTAATTGCCACGGTTTTAAAACCACGAGATTACGCAATTAAAAAAAAAAATCTTCAGATCGTCATGAAAATGGAGGCAGAGAGGAAGGATGAGAGGCGGACCAGTGTGCGGCTGTGGGCGGACCTGAGAATGCCTGCAAAATGGCCATTTTGGAAGAGATTGAAGAGTGTGTAGGAGTCATCTGGGAGTGTTGTGGCGGTGGTCAAGTGGTGGTGTTGCGGTGGGACAGCTCAAAGTTGTGAGCAATAAAATGAATATTGTAAAAAAAATAAAGTGCCTTACTTTTTTTTTTTTAAAAAACTTCTGTGACGCTTAACAGTGAGTTTGATTACATATTACAATAATACAATATATTTTATTTATACATTTTTATTAAGGGTTGCTTGTAGGATGTATTGTGAAGTGAATTGTAAAATATAATATATTCAACATAATGTTACCAAAATATATATAAATAATATCTACTACGTACAGTGCTCTATCATCTATCTAGTAGATAGATTATAGAGGATGAATTATATATAGAGTTACTTGATAGATGATAAATGTAATATTATATTTATTATTTATATTTAATATATAATTTAGTTGAGTCAAGTGTAGATTCCCAGAAGATAGATCCTCAATCATCAGTAGGAGTAGTAAACAATGGTGCAGTGCACAAGTTTTTTTATTTTTATATTTTTCCTCTAATTATGTGTTCATTTTTTATGCTCCAATAGTGTATTGGACATAGAGAAACTTGTACAGTAAGATTCTGTAGTGTAAAATAAACGTTTCTACTATGTAACCACAGCACAGGTAGCTATTTTTTTTTTCTTTTTTAACTATTTTGTGGTTTGTATTTTTATGCTCCAAGAGTGTATTGAACATTGAGAAACATGTACAGTAAGATTTTGTAGTTTTAAATAAATGTTTTATTGAAAAATTAAGGTGTTAATTCCCCCCCCCCCCCCCATATCGCCCAGCCCTAGTTGATGCTGATATCCTTGAGCATTCCACCCTTTGCTATAGGGCTGCCCATTATATTGAAATGGATTTTGAATTATAAATGTTGCAATTTTGCACTGATGAGTATATTTATTTGTTGTGAAGATTAATACAATGGAGGGATGAGCCCTAAACGGGCCAAACAGGCTCTCTACGGTTGGTGCTGCTGTTCTGGTCAGGCATTCATTTCACGCTTGTAAGTGTGGTTATGAAAATTAATGTAATCATCAGCAAAACTGGCATATAGTCATAAACCTAAAATCAATGCTCGAGTCCAATAACATAGCACCTACATCATACTGAAGAGCACCAACGAGGGCGAAACAATCTGCCTATAGTTAAAAAACACTTTACATTTGTAGTATTACAATATTAATCCCCTGCAAGACACCACTCTTTTTGTACTAGGTTTGTATGCATGCAGAACCACTATAGAATAATAGGGCTTCCATATATCATAAGATTCAAGATTTTGCTTGATTTCAAAGTGCCCTTGACATATTAAAAGAGTTCCTACCTAAAACTATTAAATGGTCAGATCTTCTGCACATATCTGCAATAAATATGTTTGTATATTTAAATATGAGGACACAAAGAATATCTGTTAATTATAGCAGCAACTGGATCACCCGAAAACCCCTAGCAGTTATGTCCATGCTTATTTCCGTGCAGGCCTTGATTTCCCAAGTTGCCTACTTGCCTCATTTGTCAGTGCCATAGATATAGATATAGATATCTATAATAGGACCACTACTAGGATAAACAGAGAAGCCTCCCTTAGAAAGTGTAACCCACACTGCATAAATGTAAACTTCAAAATCCTCACATTTTCATATATGACATAAAAAAAAAAACACAACAAGCTCATCATACTGTTACACACCTAGTAAAGAAGGCTTAATTACAGTATATGGAGAACTTGATAAACAGCCCTATTAAAAATTAGAAATTAGCTATTTAGATATATTAAATTGCACTTTTTATATCAAATATCTGATGTCAGATCAAAGTAATTGCAAAAGGAAGAGGATAACTACATTAGTTGTTTACAAACTGAATAATAAAGTATGCATTTTTGCACGTCTAGTAAATTCTTTATGCCTTGATAAAAAAAAATATAATGTTCTAATTCTTGAGAGCCTTTGTTGTTTAATGTTTTCAGTACACTACAGGTAACATCCTATGGAAACTACTAAAGGGATATGAAAACCATTTTTGCTCTTTCAGGATTTAGATAGAACATTACAGGCAATTTTAAATGATTTTCCAATTTACTGTTATTATCAAATGTGCTTAATTCCCTTGATATACTTTGCTGAAGTCACAAAACACATCAACATTTAAAAAGTACAGTTACACTGCTAATAACACTATCTGATAAAAAAAATATTAAATAAAAATATTGCATTATACAGTTATAAGGGTTTAAAGATATAAAAGGTCTCAGGTATTCTAAAAAAAAAAAAAAAAAAAAGACTGCAAAGGGCTTTAACATAGAGATACATACATACACATGTCTAAATATGTATATGTATGCGTATACCCAGAGGCAGAACTTTTTTTCATTTTCTGCGATGAGATTTTTTTAATGAAAATGTTTCTGCAGTGTCTTAAAGAAGCTAGTGTTGCTGTGTTTGTTGCCCTTACTTGGTGTGCATGAGGACAGGTTCATGTACAGCCTGTGTATACACTATACACACACACACACACCATATACAAACACACACACACCATATACAAACACACACACACCATATACAAACACATACACACACACACACCATATACAAACACACACACCATATACAAACACATACACACACACACCATATACAAACACCTACACACACACACCATATACAAACACCTACACACACACACCATATACAAACACCTACACACACACACCATATACAAACACCTACACACACACACCATATACAAACACCTACACACACACACCATATACAAACACCTACACACACACACCATATACAAACACCTACACACACACACCATATACAAACACCTACACACACACACCATATACAAACACCTACACACACATACCATATACAAACACACAAACACACCATATACAAACACATACCATATACAAACACACACACACCATATACACACACACGCCATATACAAACACATACCATATACAAACACACCATATACAAACACATACCATATACAAACACATACCATATACACACACACACACACCATATACACACACACACACCATTTACACACACACACACACCCCATATACACACACACACCCCATATACACACACACACACACCCCATATACACCCACACACCATATACACACACCCACACCATATACACCCACACCATACACACACACACAGGCACACACACACCATATACACACACACAGACACACACCATATACATACACACACATACCATATACACACACACCATATACATACACACACACACATACACACCATATGTACACACACACACCATATATACACACACACAGACACACACCATACACACACACACACCATATATATATATATATATATATATATATATATATATATATATATATATATATATATATATATATATACATACACACACACACACACCATATATACACACAAAACATATACACACACACACCACATATACACACACCACACACACAAACCATATACACACAACATACATACACACACACACAACATACACAACATACATACACACACACAACATAAACACACACACACCACATATACACACAACACATATACATACACACACCGCATATACATACACACACACACCACATATAATACACACACACACACCACATATACACACACACACTATACACACACACCATATACACAACATATACATACACACACACCACATACACACACACACACACCATACACACACACAAAACATATACACACACACACCATACACACAATACACACACACAACATAAACACACACACAACATAAACACACACACTTAACAAAAAAAATCTGTCTAAGTATTTTGGTTGGCTCCTACACTCCTAGAATACATTTGTTAAGCCCTGACTTACCTTTTCTGCAATGTGCTGTTCCCTGTACCGCACTGGAGATCAGGAAGTGAGAGGAAATTGAAAAGAGAAGACCGTAGCAAATATTTCCATTGAGATAGAACGGAACAGTGACACCGGCAGGCAGAAATTAAAAGTGCAGGCAATTATTTTTTTTTTTAACTGACACTGCCGTTCTTTCTGCAGAGATCCTTCAGTTTCTGCGATAAGAACGCAGATCACACAGTGTTCTGCCTTGGGGTGCGTATATACTGTATATATATATATATATATATATATATAATTATTTATATGTGTATATATGTATTTATATGTGTATATGTGTATTTACAGACATATCAACACACATATATATATATAATTATTTATATGTGTATATGTGTATTTACAGACATAACACACACATATATATAATTATTTATATGTGTATATATGTATTTATATGTGTATATGTGTATTTACAGACATATCAACATATATATATATACATACACACATATATATATATTAAGTAGATGAAAATATGAAAAACATATTTATGCAATATTCATAAATGTTTAACTGTGTATTTATATATATATATCTCACATTCCAATGTTCTGCAAGGGGGAATATATTTTCCATGTATTTTAAAATAGATATTCCTATATATAATTCTAACCTCAGCTCCCATGCCTCTCCTTCAACCCACCGTCTGCCTGCCTCACCCCCAACCAGGGCCTCCAACCTTCAGGGACATGGCCTCCAACATCAAGGAACCCCATACTTCAAATATCACCACAGCCATATACAATCCCCAAAGACCCCCAACCCTCCAGGGACAGACCCCACAATACAGGGTCCCCAGAACAACAGACTATCTAGGCACAAGGCCCCCACTCCAGTTACAGCACTGCTCTAGCTCCTGATCATCTGTTGCCCGTCCCAGTTTATAACCACTAGCACAGTTGTCAGCATTGCAGCTGCACAAGCTAATCTTTGAACTAAAATGTGCATGCCTGCTGCTGTTACAGAATTGCACTCTCGTCCCATATAAAAAATAAAAAAAATACTTAAATGTTCTGCATACACACTATACTTTACCTACGAACTCCCTAAAAAGATTTAGGATTGAGACTCGAACCCTTCCCATTATAAATTGACCCTAAATAGTGGCACTTTCAGCAATCTTCATCATTATATTAGGACTTATATTCTAGATCTAAGGATCAAGAATGTGCAAAATGTTTACATATGAAGATATACATTTTATTGTGATCTAGAGATCAGTTTTTGTTTCAAGGAGCTGAGATACTGGGGTTTCCATAAACATTTGTATAACCAAAATGTGTTGTGTACCATGACACAAAGATGGCTGCCTTGGTTAAACCAAGTAAAGTAAAAATAAAAAAAATGGTAGTTTTGCAATATCAATACACAGAGTTAATCACTCAAAAAAAATAGGAAAATTAAAAGGGTCAATCAAGCAACTTTGCAATTATTGGTCTGACCCTTATTTTATTTTTGCATAACATCTACGGTCCTGCATTTTGTGGGACATTTTATTTTATGAGCTCTGTACACTTTCCCTACCTTATTTATGTCTTTGTTTTACCAGGCCATAAATAACACAACTCTTTGCATATGGTCTGTTCAAAACATTAACTCAGCCATATGTCCATATCTGATGATGTGATGTAATACATATCCCCAAATCACAATATGTTACGCATATTTTAGCATTTTGGAATGTCCAGTTAATTAATGGAACCTGGCAACCTCGTGTGCACCTTGGTGGCCAACTGCCAATGACATAACTGGCACATATATAGAACTGCACCAGAAGATTAGGGGAGCCTAGTCACTAAGTGAATCAGTACTATAGAGTAGTGGAATGGAAATAAATATTTGAATGCTAGGGCACTTCTGAATATCATAGCGCACAGGGACTCTCTGGAATGTGCTAATGTTGTAGGCTGTGACCAAACAGAATGTGTATTGGTTGTTGTGGTTTATGACACTGACGAACAACTCTATATATCAGGGACAGGTGGATGGTACACACATATATATATATATATATATGGAACAAAAAATAAGAATAGCGCATTCAGACCAAACCAAACCGCTTATATAAAACTTCCAAGTTTATTTAGCCAAATTAAAAACAGAAAAACAGTAGCACGGTGTACAAAAATAGTAAACAGGAACAGTAAATAGTGAACAGGAGCACTTGCAAACATGTGTTGTGCCTGCGCACTTGATCACTGCATAGGAAACTACCTGTGCAAACCTTCTATTTAAAGGTGTGGCTCTTATATATTCCCCTTTAGGGATTCCCTTAATTACATGTTTCGAATTACAGGAATTAAATTCCAATGTTGTATTCCCTGCTGTTAATTTCCTATATAGTGTGGTATTTATTTGCCCATTAATATGATCTCCCTTAATTTCTAGATCTAGAAACTTAATGGATTGAGTATCAGACTCGCCTATATGAAATTTTGACTTGGTATTTACCAGATTAATTATATGTCTAAAATTGTATGATGCTTCGTTTGTAATAGGCTTTAATTTAATTTAATAATAAGGATTTAATGTAACAACTCTTAGGTATGATGTGTTGTATCTTTAAATATATAGGAATGTTTTCCTTTAAATTGAAGGTGTGCACAGGTAGTTTCCTATGCAGTGATCAAGTGCGCAGGCACAAAACATATTTGCAAGTTAGCTACGGTTTTTCCGTTTTTAATTTGGCCAAATAAACTTGGAAGTTTTATATATAATAATATATAATTTGGTTTGGTCTGCATGCGCTATTCTTATTTTTTGTTCCACATTATTGTACCTGTGTTTGGCAGACACTTTTGAATAGCTGCAGAAGCACCTCTCGCTTACGCTTTTCTCACTCTCCATTGTGCCGGGTAGCTGAAGTCAAGGTTCACAACGGACAACGCCGGGGAACAGAGGTGAGAAGTTGCAAGTGGCGCTACACTTATATATATATATATATATATATATATATATATAATATCCAAAGAAGAAGCAGGCACTCACTGGACTTTATAAAACATCCTTTTATTCCCAATATTAAATAGACATAAAGTTTCGGCACATAGCCTGTGCCTTTGTCAAATGTCACCTTGCTAAATGTAACCTAGCACCTAAACCACCTGAAAAATGGTTTCAGGTGTGCAGTACTGAAATAACGTCCACAAGAACTGTGTTGAACTGGGGGAGTGCTTGTCCCAAAAGCAAATGGCAAAAACATACAGTCCAGACAGGACAGCACAATCTTACCCCATCCGTTAGAACTGCCAAGGTGCACTGCAATAAAGTGCATAGAATATCCAAAGAAGAAGCAGGCACTCACTGGACTTTATAAAACATCCTTTTATTCCCAATATTAAATAGACATAAAGTTTCGGCACATAGCCTGTGCCTTTGTCAAATGTCACCTTGCTAAATGTAACCTAGCACCTAAACCACCTGTAAAGTCCAGTGAGTGCCTGCTTCTTCTTTGGATATTCTATGCACTTTATTGCAGTGCACCTTGGCAGTTCTAACGGATGGGGTAAGATTGTGCTGTCCTGTCTGGACTGTATGTATATATATATATATATATATATATATATATATATATATATATACACTCACACACATACATATACAGTAGTATGCAAAAGTTTAGGCATCCCTGACAATTTCCATGATTTTCATTTTTTCATTTATAAATAATTGGGTGTTTGGATCAGCAATTTCATTTTGATCTATCAAATCACTGAAGGACACAGTAATATTTCAATAGTGAAATGAGGTTTATTGGATTAACAGAAAATGTGCAATATGCTTTAAAACGAAATTAGACAGGTGCATATATTTGGGCACCCTTGTCATTTTGTTGATTTGAATACCTGTAACTACCTAGCACTGATTAATTGGAACACAATTGATTTGGTGAGCCCATTAAGCCTTGAACTTCATAGACTTCATGAGAAAAGGTATTTAAGCTGGCCAATTGCAAGTGGTTGTTCTCTTTGACTCTCCTCTGAAGAGTGGCAACATGGGGGCCTCAAAACAACTCTCAAATGACCTGAAAACAAAGATTGTTCAACATTATGGTATAGGGGAAAGCTACAAAAAGCTATTGCAGAGATTTAAGCTGTCAGGGTCCACTGTGAGGAAATGGAAGATCACAGGCACAGTTCTTGTTAAGGCCAGAAGTGGCAGGCCAAGTAAAATATTGGAGAGGCGGACTGGAGAGCAGCACGATAACGGAGCTCCGTGTTTTTTGAGCTCAACATCTGCTCTAACTGTGCTTTCCCGGTCGCCCCCGCAGTATCCTCTTGCCAGGCAGGCAGCGGAATATAACGCGGACCTTTCCTGGCCGAAAACGGCACCAGCGCAGGACCCTGACATCAGTCCTGGCCCACGGAAGGCAGAGGCGCGAACAGTCGCCATTTTGGGCAGCGCTCCGGATCGCCTATAAGAACCCCTGCAGGGCAGCACCGGTCTCTGGGGTAAGAGAAAGTGACAGCCTCCCCCACACAACATCACACTGCCTACAGAAAACTCTGGGTGAATGGGCAGACATTAGGCAGGCTGCCATAATAATTTGCTGTGACGCAGCTACACCTCAAGGGCCTCCTGCTACCAACTTTGGGGCCAAATCACTCTCCCAATAAACTTAAATGGAAACAGAGGGGCTTATACAACACATCACCGCCCCTTGACTGAGGCAAACATAAAGGCAAGGCAAATCACTATAAAGCACCGTTTTTCTTTCCCCTCTCTAAAGTTTTATATCACAGGCTGCTATCTGTGCTGCAGGGGAGATATGCTGGTGACCCTATTGGAGACCTTTATTGTTTGGAAATAAGCTTATGCCATACCTATCCACCCTGTTTTGACCCAGTGTGGGTTGGAATGCTTGAGATTACAGACTGTTGCATACCATTGGATTGAGCTGTGGCCTATATTGGACTGGATGCATTCTGGGGTAAACAATATCCTAGCTGCAGTGAAGTTTAAAAACGCTATTGCATTCAAAGAAAGAAAAAGCCATACACCTATTTTTTTTGAATTCTGCCTTTTTTCTACTCTATGAAAGTTAACGACTACTTTAAAAGGCTGTCTCCGCCTCAAACAGACAATATGAGTCACAGATCCAGGACACATGATAAAAAACTTAAAAATTCTACGGAAACACCTGCTTCTAGCTCCGCAACATCAGACAATGAAAACACATCTGTTAGTGATCACAGCTCCTTACTACAAGAGCTTAAAGCTTTTTTCTTACCAAAGATGGATTCACTACAGGCTGGCGTAGATACTCTAACAAGCGAGGTAAGAGCATTCTCCACACGTCTCACGTCTGCAGAGCATAGAATCTCAGAAGTTGAAGATCGCCAACAAGAATCGGCAGGATCAATAAAGAACCTCTTAAAACAGAATCAATACTTGTTAGACAAACTAGAGGATTTGGAGAACCGCAGCCGCAGAAACAATTTGCGTGTAGTGGGTGTACCAGAAACTGTTAGAGATAAGGACTTACTGGACTTTGCTGCAACTACTCTCCCCAGATTGCTGGGAATGTCATCTGACTACATACCATTAGACATTGAGCGGTCACACCGTATAGGCCCAGACAGGCATCTGGGTAACTCTAAGGATAAACCTCGCCAAATCATCTTCAAATGCCTGAATTATCAGGATAAACTAGCCATGTTGAGAGCCTACAGAACCACTAAAGAGCTTAAATATGAAGACCGCCGTCTCTTGCTGTTTCAGGACTTTTCAGTTGAAGTAACTAAACGGCGAAAAGACTTTGCTCCACTTTGCTCACAGTTACATGAACAGGGCCGCCAGGTTAGCCTCCTATACCCGGCCAAGCTGAAACTCCAAACGAATTCAGGACCCAAGATTTTTCACTCCCCAGCCGCAGCACAGGCCTACCTGGCCTCAGAGAGAAGACAAGATGCGGGTTGATGCTGCCTCACCAAAGATTTGTATTGTTTCCATTATGCACTTTTTATTTCTTTTTTCCCTCTCTCTTATCTTTAGTTTCTATAGCAATATAACATAAAACAAATGTATGCAAATTTAAATACTTTGACGCCAAAGCAGGCCCCTTGGACATTATTCCCTATATTGAATATGGGAAATCTGTTGTATATTCTGTTATGTTTTTTGTTGTGTCATGCATTTATGTTTTTTTCAAGTGTCAGTTTTACACCAGACGTGTACAGGCCAGCCCTACCTCATGGCTCACATAGACAGCACACACTGTATTGTCAAGGTTCCTATTGTTGCTGCTACTATCGTTATGTCAGATTTGCTCACTATTGCTTAGCCCTTACCACCGCCCCGAAAGTGTCTTACCCCGGTGGGGGTGCCCCTAAGGCCTCCGAACTCTCCTACATACCTTGCTCCTTCTTAGTGAAACCACGTGAGCCTTTACTCCTTGTGGAGGTGCTCCTTCCCTGTACACGAATAGCCTCAATGTTACCTAGCCATGCTCAGACTCCTACAAGGTCTTGCCACCCAAGACAAGCTAGCATATGGTGTATAGTTTTTCTTTCATGTAATTAGCAAGAGTCCATGAGCTAGTGACGTATGGGATATACATTCCTACCAGGAGGGGCAAAGTTTCCCAAACCTCAAAATGCCTATAAATACACCCCTCACCACACCCACAATTCAGTTTTTACAAACTTTGCCTCCGATGGAGGTGGTGAAGTAAGTTTGTGCTAGATTCTACGTTGATATGCGCTCCGCAGCAAGTTGGAGCCCGGTTTTCCTCTCAGCGTGCAGTGAATGTCAGAGGGATGTGAGGAGAGTATTGCCTATTTGAATGCAGTGATCTCCTTCTACGGGGTCTATTTCATAGGTTCTCTGTTATCGGTCGTAGAGATTCATCTCTTACCTCCCTTTTCAGATCGACGATATACTCTTATATATACCATTACCTCTGCTGATTCTCGTTTCAGTACTGGTTTGGCTTTCTACAAACATGTAGATGAGTGTCCTGGGGTAAGTAAATATTATTTTCTGTGACACTCTAAGCTATGGTTGGGCACTTTGTTTATAAAGTTCTAAATATATGTATTCAAACATTTATTTGCCTTGACTCAGAATGTTCAACTTTCCTTATTTTCAGACAGTCAGTTTCATATTTGGGATAATGCATTTGAATCAATCATTTTTCTTACCTTAAAAATTTGACTTTTTTTCCCTGTGGGCTATTAGGCTCGCGGGGGCTGAAAATGCTTCATTTTATTGCGTCATTCTTGGCGCGGACTCTTTTGGCGCAAAAATTCTATTTCCGTTTCCGGCGTCATACGTGTCGCCGGAAGTTGCGTCATTTTTTTGACGTTATTTTGCGCCAAAAATGTCGACGTTCCGGATGTGGCGTCATTTTTGGCGCCAAAAGCATTTAGGCGCCAAATAATGTGGGCGTCTTATTTGGCGCGAAAAATTATGGGCGTCGCTTTTGTCTCCACATTATTTTAGTCTCATTTTTCATTGCTTCTGGTTGCTAGAAGCTTGTTCTTTGGCATTTTTTTCCCATTCCTGAAACTGTCATTTAAGGAATTTGATCAATTTTGCTTTATATATATGTTGTTTTCTCTCTTACATATTGCAAGATGTCCCACGTTGCATCTGAGTCAGAAGATACTACAGGAAAATCGCTGTCTAGTGCTGAATCTACCAAAGTTAAGTGTATCTGCTGTAAACTTTTGGTAGCTATTCCTCCAGCTGTTGTTTGTATTGATTGTCATGACAAACTTGTTAAAGCAGATAATATTTCCTTTAGTAAAGTACCATTGCCTGTTGCAGTTCCTTCAACATCTAAGGTGCAGAATGTTCCTGATAATATAAGAGATTTTGTTTCTGAATCCATAAAGAAGGCTATGTCTGTTATTTCTCCTTCTAGTAAACGTAAAAAATCTTTTAAAACTTCTCTCCCTACAGATGAATTTTTAAATGAACATCATCATTCTGATTCTGATGACTCCTCTGGTTCAGAGGATTCTGTCTCAGAGGTTGATGCTGATAAATCTTCATATTTATTTAAAATGGAATTTATTCGTTCTTTACTTAAAGAAGTACTAATTGCTTTAGAAATAGAGGATTCTGGTCCTCTTGATACTAATTCTAAACGTTTGGATAAGGTATTTAAAGCCCCTGTGGTTATTCCAGAAGTTTTTCCTGTTCCTAATGCTATTTCTGCAGTAATTTCCAAAGAATGGGATAAATTGGGTATTTCATTTACTCCTTCTAAACGTTTTAAGCATTTATATCCTGTGCCGTCTGACAGATTAGAATTTTGGGACAAGATCCCTAAAGTTGATGGGGCTATTTCTACCCTTGCTAAACGTACTACTATTCCTACGTCAGATGGTACTTCGTTTAAGGATCCTCTAGATAGGAAAATTGAATCCTTTCTAAGAAAAGCTTATCTGTGTTCAGGTAATCTTCTTAGACCTGCTATATCTTTGGCTGATGTTGCTGCAGCTTCAACTTTTTGGTTGGAAACTTTAGCGCAACAAGTAACACATCGTGATTCTCATGATATTATTATTCTTCTTCAGCATGCTAATAATTTTATCTGTGATGCCATTTTTTATATTATCAGAGTTGATGTCAGGTTTATGTCTCTAGCTATTTTAGCTAGGAGAGCTTTATGGCTTAAAACTTGGAATGCTGATATGGCTTCTAAATCAACTTTACTTTCCATTTCTTTCCAGGGTAACAAATTATTTGGTTCTCAGTTGGATTCCATTATTTCAACTGTTACTGGTGGGAAAGGAACTTTTTTACCACAGGATAAAAAATCTAAAGGTAAAAACAGGGCTAATAATCGTTTTCGTTCCTTTCATTTCAACAAAGAACAAAAGCCTGATCCTTCATCCTCAGGAGCAGTTTCAGTTTGGAAACCATCTCCAGTCTGGAATAAATCCAAGCCAGCTAGAAAGGCAAAGCCTGCTTCTAAGTCCACATGAAGGTGCGGCCCTCATTCCAGCTCAGCTGGTAGGGGGCAGGTTACGTTTTTTCAAGGAAATTTGGATCAATTCTGTTCACAATCTTTGGATTCAGAGCATTGTTTCAGAAGGGTACAGAATTGGTTTCAAGATGAGACCTCCTGCAAAGAGATTTTTTCTTTCCCGTGTCCCAGTAAATCCAGTAAAAGCTCAAGCATTTCTGAAATGTGTTTCAGATCTAGAGTTGACTGGAGTAATTATGCCAGTTCCAGTTCCGGAACAGGGGATGGGGTTTTATTCAAATCTCTTCATTGTACCAAAGAAGGAGAATTCCTTCAGACCAGTTCTGGATCTAAAAATATTGAATCGTTATGTAAGGATACCAACGTTCAAGATGGTAACTGTAAGGACTATCTTGCCTTTTGTTCAGCAAGGGAATTATATGTCCACAATAGATTTACAGGATGCATATCTGCATATTCCGATTCATCCAGATCATTATCAGTTCCTGAGATTCTCTTTTCTGAACAAGCATTACCAGTTTGTGGCTCTGCCGTTTGGCCTAGCTACAGCTCCAAGAATTTTTACAAAGGTTCTCGGTGTCCTTCTGTCTGTAATCAGAGAACAGGGTATTGTGGTATTTCCTTATTTGGACGATATCTTGGTACTTGCTCAGTCTTTACATTTAGCAGAATCTCATACGAATCGACTTGTGTTGTTTCTTCAAGATCATGGTTGGAGGATCAATTTACCAAAAAGTTCTTTGATTCCTCAGACAAGGGTAACCTTTCTGGGTTTCCAGATGGATTCAGTGTCCATGACTCTGTCTTTAACAGACAAGAGACGTCTAAAATTGATTGCAGCTTGTCGAAACCTTCAGTCACAATCATTCCCTTCGGTAGCCTTATGCATGGAAATTCTAGGTCTTATGACTGCTGCATCGGACGCGATCCCCTTTGCTCGTTTTCACATGCGACCTCTTCAGCTCTGTATGCTGAACCAGTGGTGCAGGGATTACACGAAGATATCTCAAACAATATCTTTAAAACCGATTGTTCGACACTCTCTAACATGGTGGACAGATCACCATCGTTTAATTCAGGGGGCTTCTTTTGTGCTTCCGACCTGGACTGTAATTTCAACAGATGCAAGTCTCACAGGTTGGGGAGCTGTGTGGGGATCTCTGACGGCACAAGGAGTTTGGGAATCTCAGGAGGTGAGATTACCGATCAATATTTTGGAACTCCGTGCAATTTTCAGAGCTCTTCAGTTTTGGCCTCTTCTGAAGAGAGAATCGTTCATTTGTTTTCAGACAGACAATGTCACAACTGTGGCATACATCAATCATCAAGGAGGGACTCACAGTCCTCTGGCTATGAAAGAAGTATCTCGAATTTTGGTTTGGGCGGAATCCAGCTCCTGTCTAATCTCTGCGGTTCATATCCCAGGTATAGACAATTGGGAAGCGGATTATCTCAGTCGCCAAACGTTGCATCCGGGCGAATAGTCTCTTCACCCAGAGGTATTTCTTCAGATTGTTCAAATGTGGGAACTTCCAGAAATAGATCTGATGGCGTCCCATCTAAACAAGAAACTTCCCAGGTATCTGTCCAGATCCCGGGATCCTCAGGCGGAGGCAGTGGATGCATTATCACTTCCTTGGAAGTATCATCCTGCCTATATCTTTCCGCCTCTAGTTCTTCTTCCAAGAGTAATCTCCAAGATTCTGAAGGAATGCTCGTTTGTTCTGCTGGTAGCTCCGGCATGGCCTCACAGGTTTTGGTATGCGGATCTTGTCCGGATGGCCTCTTGCCAACCGTGGACTCTTCCATTAAGACCAGACCTTCTGTCACAAGGTCCTTTTTTCCATCAGGATCTGAAATCCTTAAATTTAAAGGTATGGAGATTGAACGCTTGATTCTTGGTCAAAGAGGTTTCTCTGACTCTGTGATTAATACTATGTTACAGGCTCGTAAATCTGTATCTCGAGAGATATATTATAGAGTCTGGAAGACTTATATTTCTTGGTGTCTTTCTCATCATTTTTCTTGGCATTCTTTTAGAATACCGAGAATTTTACAGTTTCTTCAGGATGGTCTAGATAAGGGTTTGTCCGCAAGTTCTTTGAAAGGACAAATCTCTGCTCTTTCTGTTCTTTTTCACAGAAAGATTGCTATTCTTCCTGATATTCATTGTTTTGTACAAGCTTTGGTTCGTATAAAACCTGTCATTAAGTCAATTTCTCCTCCTTGGAGTTTGAATTTGGTTCTGGGAGCTCTTCAAGCTCCTCCGTTTGAACCTATGCATTCATTGGACATTAAATTACTTTCTTGGAAAGTTTTGTTCCTTTTGGCCATCTCTTCTGCCAGAAGAGTTTCTGAATTATCTGCTCTTTCTTGTGAGTCTCCTTTTCTGATTTTTCATCAGGATAAGGCGGTGTTGCGAACTTCTTTTGAATTTTTACCTAAAGTTGTGAATTCCAACAACATTAGTAGAGAAATTGTGGTTCCTTCATTATGTCCTAATCCTAAGAATTCTAAGGAGAAATCGTTGCATTCTTTGGATGTTGTTAGAGCTTTGAAATATTATGTTGAAGCTACGAAATCTTTCCGTAAGACTTCTAGTCTATTTGTTATCTTTTCCGGTTCTAGAAAAGGCCAGAAAGCTTCTGCCATTTCTTTGGCATCTTGGTTGAAATCTTTAATTCATCTTGCCTATGTTGAGTCGGGTAAAACTCCGCCTCAGAGAATTACAGCTCATTCTACTAGGTCAGTTTCTACTTCCTGGGCGTTTAGGAATGAAGCTTCGGTTGACCAGATTTGCAAAGCAGCAACTTGGTCCTCTTTGCATACTTTTACTAAATTCTACCATTTTGATGTATTTTCTTCTTCTGAAGAAGTTTTTGGTAGAAAAGTACTTCAGGCAGCGGTTTCAGTTTGAATCTTCTGCTTATGTTTTTCGTTAAACTTTATTTTGGGTGTGGATTATTTTCAGCAGGAATTGGCTGTCTTTATTTTATCCCTCCCTCTCTAGTGACTCTTGTGTGGAAAGATCCACATCTTGGGTAGTCATTATCCCATACGTCACTAGCTCATGGACTCTTGCTAATTACATGAAAGAAAACATAATTTATGTAAGAACTTACCTGATAAATTCATTTCTTTCATATTAGCAAGAGTCCATGAGGCCCGCCCTTTTTTTGTGGTGGTTATGATTTTGTATAAAGCACAATTATTCCAATTCCTTATTTTATATGCTTTCGCACTTTTTTATCACCCCACTTCTTGGCTATTCGTTAAACTGAATTGTGGGTGTGGTGAGGGGTGTATTTATAGGCATTTTGAGGTTTGGGAAACTTTGCCCCTCCTGGTAGGAATGTATATCCCATACGTCACTAGCTCATGGACTCTTGCTAATATGAAAGAAATGAATTTATCAGTTAAGTTCTTACATAAATTATGTTATTTACCGTACAATCATACTGACAAAACAGTAATGGTCCATAATAGCAGAAGTGCGGATGGGGTACACCCCATGAAACATGAAACACTTAGCATAATACAAGTCCATATCTCCTTGCTCAGGGATGGGAAGCGATGGGATATCTGTACCATTATGTCTAAAGATGTACTGTTTTTTTTTTTCTCTTATCAGCCTTTCCGCTTTTTGAAGCTGCTGGCCAGCATGTAGCCTGGGTGTCGATCCTCTCGCCTCCCACGGGCTGCATACATCGGCTGCCCTCTCAGCGATACCGCCCAACTGTGAGTTTTTTCTATAACTTTGACTTTTCTCTCCAGGCTGTGTTGTTGTGTGGTGCCCGTTCTCCCCTTCCTTACTAAGGGGGATTATATGTTTACCCCCCTACTTGTCAGACCTCGTATACTCTCCACACTTAGAGCTCCATGACTACACAACTTAAGGTGATCTCATGGAATGTGGGGGGCATTACTTCACCCGCAAAAAGAAGCATGATTATTCAACACCTACAAACACTACATGCAGATATAGCGTTACTACAGGAGACTAAATTATCCACAGAGGAACATGAAAAACTAAAAATACGCTGGGTGGGGCAGATTCTCTTCTCACCTACAGAGGGCAGGAAAAGAGGAGTGGCCATTCTGGTCAGGAAGGGCCTTCCAGTTTCATTCTCAAAGATAAAGATAGATCAGAAGGGTAGGTTTATAATAGCTTTACTACAAATTAACTCGACTAACTACACCATCTGTAATGTCTAAGGTCCCAACGAGCATAGTCCTGTTTTCTGGACGACACTATCAGCTAAAATAATTGCTAATAATGCCCCCATAATTCTGGGGGGGGATTTTAACTTAGTGCAGGCGCTGCCCCTGGACAGGTTCAAAGATCCCGCCACAGCATCCACTTCCAAAATAGGTACGTCCAGATATAAAAGAGAAGTGAAACTGATTAAATCCTTTAAAGACACACTAGATCTGGTAGACATATGGAGGATGCAAAACCCAATTAGCAGAGATTACACCTGTTTATCTAGAACACACAACACCCTCTCCCGAATTGATTATTTCTTAACTTCATCCACCCTATCACCTCAAATCCACCATGCTAATATAAGTCCAATTACAATCTCGGATCATGCCCCGATTAGCCTAATATTTCAAACACTGCCTACCAAACCCCCTAAGAAGACATGGAGATTCCCAACTTATTTATATAACAATACTGACTTCCGCCAGCACCTTAAATCATCCTGGCTCCATTACGCTTCAGACAATGCCCAGCATAGTGCCGATCCAAACTTATTCTGGCATGCCTCAAAGGCGGTGATACGAGGACACATCACCTCCTTCACAGCCCATCACAACAAAACTCTTAAAAGGATAGATAATGAATTCCTCTCCAAACTGACTGAGGCATATAATACATATCTGAATAACCCTACACCAATATCTCAGCAAAATTATTATGATCTTAAGCAATCACGAGATACCTTCTTGGCCCAACAGAATAACACCTTTCACATACATAGACAGGGCAGGTACTTCAGACATGGCAATAGATCAGGTAAACTTCTAGCAGACTTGGTCAGGCTATACAGACCGAAATCCTACATCACAGCTATTAAATCTCACTCTCGCATAACTTCGACACCCACAGACATTATGACAGAGTTTGTAAACTATTACACTAATCTGTATGCTAGTCAACCGGTTAATTTGGAGGCAAAAGGGCATTTCTGGGGTTCTGTAAAAATCCCCAAGATAACGACTGAGCAAAAATCCCTACTTAACGCCAAAATACAAACACGCGAGGTGATTAAAGCCATACGTAATGCCAAACTTGGGAAGGCAGCTGGCCCTTATGGGCTACCATCAGAGTTTTACAAAATCCTAAGCGAAGAAATAGCGCCTACTCTATCATCCCTATACTCGGCATACCTAGAGGGTACCACAGGCATAGATAGTAGATTCACTGATGCAAATATTTGCCTCCTACTCAAACCAGATAGAGAGCCTACCCTAACATCATCATACCGACCAATCTCACTTCTGAATGGAGATTATAAAATATTAACAAAAATTCTAGCAGATAGGCTAACGATGGCTTTACCCTCAATTGTCCACCCAGATCAGACTGGATTTGTTAAGGGCCGCTCCTCAGTTACAAATATAAGGAAAACATTAGCAATCATATCCCATTACTGGTATAACACTCATTCTCCTAAACCTCCTACACTGCCAGATGCATGCCTCTTAGCGCTAGACGCTGAGAAGGCATTTGATAGGGTTGAATGGGACCATCTACACGCTTCTTTAACACAATTTGACATTACTGGTAACTTCCCAGGCCTCCTCCATAGAATATACAATGCTCCTAGGGCCTCCCTGATCATTAATGGTGAGCTTTCCCCCTCATTTGAACTACAAAGAGGCACGAGACAGGGGTGCCCCCTCTCCCCCTTATTATTCGACCTGGCCATAGAGCCCTTAGCATGTTACATCAGACAAAACTGTGAAGGACTAAAGTTACTGGACCATACACAACATTTGTCACTATATGCGGATGACCTACTACTATTTATAGGAAATCCCAATCCCAACCTACAATCAGTTCTACACGTAATCGAGAGATTCGGCACATTCACTGGATACAAAATTAACATCGACAAATCGGAGGTTGTATGGCTACAAAACAAACAGAATCTCCCACTACAACACACAGGACTCAAAATTACGGAGGGCTCACTTAAATACTTAGGCATACAACTACATGTTAATCCTAATAAATTATATCACCTCAACCTCAAAGAAACGATTCAAAACATCAAAACATTACTTTTGGGTTGGGCAAGGCTACCAATATCCCTCTCAGGCAGGATACACCTCTTTAAGATGGTTGCATTGCCCAAACTTTTATATCCCCTACAGATGTTGCCACTGCTTCTCACAAGACAGGATGCCAACACATTACAAACTGCTTTGGGACAGTTTATCTGGAGAGGGAAAAAACACAGGATAGAGAAGAATTACCTTATGATGCCAACAAATAGGGGTGGTCTTCGTCTCCCTAACATTGTATGGTACAATTGGGCTACCTTGACAAAACTAATCCTCGACTGGCTAATTGGTGATAATCATTTCACTGTGCCTGTCTTGGAGCAACGTCTTACTGCCCCGATACATCTTGCATTTCTCCCCCATGCGGACATGTCCTCACTGCCACCACACATACAAAACCATATTCTTTACAGGGACCCCTTGAGAGCCTGGGCCAAAATTTGTAGATTTTGGGGGGTGGACAAGTCGGTGAGTAAATATTTGCCAATCCAAAGGGAATCTACGGTTCCTTCCTGGTTATACTACAGAAGCCTTTCGGCTGTGGCAGGAAAAACACCTCACTACACTTAGGCAGTTGTATAACCCTGTTACCTTAGAATTCCTATCCTTTCAGGAATTACAAAATACATACGCCCTCCCCAGTACTCACAAATTTGCATATTTTTAATGCAGACACTTTGTAAATAAATTGAAGTCAGATGGCTTACTTACCAGGGATTCAACCAATATAGATAAGCTTTGCATATTGGCAAGACAAGGGTCCTATAAACTCACGCATATATATAACCTCTTGCTCCTCCATCTAGAAGACACTGCTATGCAAAAGATATTATCTAAATGGTCAGGATATGATCTCCTAACGGTGGACAAGCCTCTGATCGAAAATAGTCTAGATAAAATACAGGCCATAACTATTTCCTCCACCCTAAGAGAATCTCATTTAAAAATATTACAGCAGGCTTACATAACACCCGGTCTTCGTTCTAAATGGGTACCAGGGGCAAGAAATATGTGCCCCAAATGCAGCTTTGAGGCACCAGATTGGATACATCTACTGTGGAACTGCCCTAAATTGAAAAGTTACTGGCAGAAAATATCTTACTGGTTGGCCAAGGTTACCAAAATGAGGGTTGAACTTTCTGCACAACATATAATATTCTTAGTATCCACTAATGAGAGACTTAATTCAGACACCTTTATCTCCACAGTTATCACACTGGCAAAACAGCACATCTTAGCAGGTTGGGCCAGCAACAAGTCCCCTCCATTCCAAAAACTAATCAGGAACATACATACTCAGATGTTAGTTGAGCAAGCAGATACAAAGGGAGATCCTGAGAAAAGAATTAAACGTTTTCTCCATAAATGGGAAACATATCTACGATATTTGCCAGATGCAGTTACAGAAAGGGTTATCTTCCCATTTAGGAATAGTTTATATATCCTAAATGAAAATCTGAAGGGTAATTGGTGCTTCCAAAGCAGAGAACCCTAGACTAGCCATACCTGTGTGTGAATGCTCTGCTGACTGAACTCCTACCTATCCTAAGATGTTTCTGATGCTGGCCTGTGGGGGGCGATCTGGACGCACTCTGGGTAAGTTAAGTTAAATTGAATAGTTTTACTGGTTTTTTTTATTTTTGTTGTCCTTTTTCTCTGTGTTCTTTTCTGTCCACCTTTTTTCTTCTCCTTTCTTCTATAAAAGTTGTAAAAAAGAGATCCAGGCCACTTCATAAGGAACATTTCAACTAAAAGCTGGCAGAACTCAGGGTCATGATATCTTACTATAATACAGCTTGGGAAGTATCACTGCTGATAAATTTGCATTTTGTGTTTAAATACTGTGACCTACTGTATTCCCGGATATTTATTGCCACCCTTATTGCTGCTGTAACTAATCACTAAGTAACTGCGTTACTTGAAATAACTGTATTGTAAGTGAAATGGATCTTTATATTATAAATAAAGTTATTAAAAAAAAAAAAATATTGGAGAGGCAAAGGCAAAGGATGATTAGAACGGTCAAAAACAGCCCACAGACCACCTCCAAAGACCTACAACATCCTCTTACTGCAGATGGTGTCACTGTGCATTGTTCAACAATTCAACGCACTTTGCACAAGGAGAAGCTGTATGAGTGATGCCATGCCACAAACTGAGCCGCTTGAGGTATGCAAACGCACATTTGGACAAGCCAGCCTTATTTTGGAAGAAGGTTATGTGGACGGATGAAACAAAGATTGAGTTATTGGGTCATAACAAGGGGTGTTATGCATGGCAGCAAAAGAACACAGCGTTCCAAGACAAACACTTGCTACCCACAGTAAAATTTGGTGATTGTTCCATCATGCTGTGGGGCTGTGTGGCCAGTGCCGGTACTGGGAATCTTGATAAAGTTGAGAGTTACATGGATTCCACTCAATATCAGCAGATACTTGAGAATAATTTGCAGGAATCAGTCACAAAGTTGAAGTTACGCCGGGGTTGGATAATTCAACAAGACAACAACCCAAAACACTGCTCAAAATCTACTGCATTTTTGCAGAGGAACAAGTACAATGTTCTGGAATGGCCATCCCAGTCCCCAGACCTGAATATCATTGAAAATCTGTGGGGTGATTTGAAGCAGGCTGTCCATGCTCGGCAACCATCAAACCTAACTGAACTGGAGAAGTTTTGCAAGGAGGAATGGTCCAAAATACCTTCATCCAGACACTCATTACAGGCTATAGGAAGCGTCTAGAGGCTGTTATTTCTAGTAAAGGAGGCTCTACTAAATATTGATGAGATATTTCTGTTGGGGCGCCCAAATGTATGCACCTGTCTAATTTTGTTTTGATGCATATTGCACATTTTCTGTTAATACAATAAACCTCATTTCACTACTGAAATATTACTGTGTCCTTCAGTTATTTGATAGATCAAAATGAAATTGCTGATCCAAACACCCAATTATTTATAAACTAGTCCTAAAGCCCGTTCACACAGGCCATTTTTTGCAGTACAGCGGTCCCACCCCTTGCGCTCTCTCCCTCCCCCTCTCTTTTGCTCTCTCCCCCCCTCTTTTGTGCTCTCTCTCGCTCCACCTCTCTTTTGCTCTCTCTACCCCCTCTCTTTGGCTGTCTCTATCCCCCCTCTGTTTTGCCCTCTTTCCCCTCTCTTTTGTTCTTTCCCCTCTCTTTTTGCTCCCTCTCTCCCCTCTCTTTTGCTCTCTCTCTCCCCCCTCTCTTTTGCTCTCTCTCTCCCCTTCTATTTGGGGCTCTCTCTCTTTCCTCTTCTCTTTGGCGCTCTCTCTCTCTCTCCCCTTCTCTTTGGCGCTCTCTCCCCACTCTCTTTTGCGCTCTCTCTTTTTCCCCCTCTCTTTTGCGCTCTCTCTCTTCCCCCTCTCTTTTGCGCTCTCTCTCTCTCCCCTTCTCTTTTGTGCTCTCTCTCACTCCCCTTCTCTTTTGCGCTCTCTCTCACTCCCCTTCTCTTTTGCGCTCTCTCTCACTCCCCTTCTCTTTTGCGCTCTCTCTCACTCCCCTTCTCTTTTGCGCTCTCTCTCACTCCCCTTCTCTTTTGCGCTCTCTCTCTCCCCTCTCTCTTTTGCGCTCTCTTTCCCCTCTCTTTTGCGCGCCCTCTCTCCCCATCCCTCTCTTTTGCGCTCTCTCTCCCCATCCCTCTCTTTTGACCTTTCTCCCTCCCCATCCCTCTTTTGATCTGTCTCTCTCCCCATCCCTCTCTTTTGCTCTGTCTCTCTCCCCATCCCTCTCTTTTGCGCGCTCTCTCTACCCCGTCCCTCTCTTTAGCGCGCTCTCTCTCCCCGTCCCTCTCTTTTGCGCGCTCTCTCTCCCCATCCCTCTTTTGCTCTGTCTCTCTCCCCATCCCCCTCTTTTGCTCTGTCTCTCTCCCCATCCCTCTCTTTTGCTCTGTCTCTCTCCGCATCCCTCTCTTTTGCTCTGTCTCTCTCCCCATCCCTCTCTTTTGCCCTGTCTCTCTCCCCATCCCTCTCTTTTGCTCTGTCTCTCTCCCCATCCCTCTCTTTTGCGCTCTCTCTCTCCCCATCCCTCTCTTTTTCGCTCTCTCCCCATCCCTCTCTTTTGCTCTGTCTCTCTCCCCATCCCTCTCTTTTGCTCTGTCTCTCTCCCCATCCCTCTCTTTTGCTCTGTCTCTCTCCCCATCCCTCTCTTTTGCTCTGTCTCTCTCCCCATCCCTCTCTTTTGCTCTGTCTCTCTCCCCATCCCTCTCTTTTGCTCTGTCTCTCTCCCCATCCCTCTCTTTTGCTCTGTCTCTCTCCCCATCCCTCTCTTTTGCTCTGTCTCTCTCCCCATCCCTCTCTTTTGCTCTGTCTCTCTCCCCATCCCTCTCTTTTGCTCTGTCTCTCTCCCCATCCCTCTCTTTTGCTCTGTCTCTCTCCCCATCCTTCTCTTTTGCTCTGTCTCTCTCCCCATCCTATTTTGCACTGTCTCTCTCCCCATCCCTCTCTTTTGCTCTGTCTCTCTCCCCATCCCTCTTTTGCTCTGTCTCTCTCCCCATCCCTCTTTTGCTCTGTCTCTCTCCCCATCCCTCTTTTGCTCTGTCTCTCTCCCCATCCCTCTCTTTTGCTCTGTCTCTCTCCCCCTCCCTCTCTTTTGCGCTCTCTCTCCCCATCCCTCTCTTTTGCTGAGTCTCTCTCCCCATCCCTCTCTTTTGCTGTGTCTCTCTCCCCATCCCTCTCTTTTGCTCTGTCTCTCTCCCCATCCCTCTCTTTTGCTCTGTCTCTCTCCCCATCCCTCTCTTTTGCTCTGTCTCTCTCCCCATCCCTCTCTTTTGCTCTGTCTCTCTCCCCATCCCTCTCTTTTGCTCTGTCTCTCTCCCCCTCCCTCTCTTTTGCGCTCTCTCCCATTCCTCTCTTTGGCGCTCTCTCCCATCCCTCTCTTTTGCTGTGTCTCTCTCCCCCTCCCTCTCTTTTGCGCTCTCTCCCCATCCCTCTCTTTTGCTGTGTCTCTCTCCCCATCCCTCTCTTTTGCTGTGTCTCTCTCCCCATCCCTCTCTTTTGCTGTCTCTCTCCCCATCCCTCTCTTTTGCTCTGTCTCTCTCCCCCTCCCTCTCTTTTGCTCTGTCTCTCTCCCCATCCCTCTCTTTTGCTCTGTCTCTCTCCCCATCCCTCTCTTTTGCGCTCTCTCCCATTCCTCTCTTTGGCGCTCTCTCCCATCCCTCTCTTTTGCTGTGTCTCTCTCCCCATCCCTCTCTTTTGCTGTGTCTCTCTCCCCATCCCTCTCTTTTGCTGTGTCTCTCTCCCCATCCCTCTCTTTTGCTGTGTCTCTCTCCGCATCCCTCTCTTTTGCTGTGTCTCTCTCCGCATCCCTCTCTTTTGCTGTGTCTCTCTCCGCATCCCTCTCTTTTGCTGTGTCTCTCTCCCCATCCCTCTCTTTTGCTGTGTCTCTCTCCCCATCCCTCTCTTTTGCTGTGTCTCTCTCCCCATCCCTCTCTTTTGCTGTGTCTCTCTCCCCATCCCTCTCTTTTGCTGTGTCTCTCTCCCCATCCCTCTCTTTTGCTCTGTCTCTCTCCCCATCCCTCTCTTTTGCTCTGTCTCTCTCCCCATCCCTCTCTTTTGCTCTGTCTCTCTCCCCATCCCTCTCTTTTGCTCTCTCTCTCTCCCCAGCCCTCTCTTTTGCTCTGTCTCTCTCCCCATCCCTCTCTTTTGCTCTGTCTCTCTCCCCATCCCTCTCTTTTGCTCTGTCTCTCTCCCCATCCCTCTCTTTTGCTCTGTCTCTCTCCCCATCCCTCTCTTTTGCTCTGTCTCTCTCCCCATCCCTCTCTTTTGCTCTGTCTCTCTCCCCATCCCTCTCTTTTGCTCTCTCTCCCCCTCCCTCTCTTTTGCGCTCTCTCTCCCCCTCCCTCTCTTTTGCGCTCTCTCTCCCCCCTCTCTTTTACGCTCTCTCTCCCCCCTCTCTTTTGCGCTCTCTCTCCATCCCTCTCTTTTGCGCTCTCTCTCCATCCCTCTCTTTTGCGCTCTCTCTCCATCCCTCTCTTTTGCTCTCTCTTTCCCCCTCTTTTGCTCTCTCTCTATTCCCTCTATTTTGCTCATTACCATCTCTTTTGCTCTTTCCCATCTATTTTGCTCTCTCCTCTCTTGCTCTTTCCCATCTATTTTGTTCTCCCCCCCCTATCTTTCTATCTCTCTCCCCTCTAGCGCTCACGCCCGGCTGTACCCCCACATTCGCCCGCACCGGCTGTTCAGGTAGGGACTCTAAGGCCAGGTGTGTTTGTCCTTGTGCGCAGTTTCTACTGAGCATGACAGCTTCGGACAAACACACTTGGCCTTTTATTATATAGGATGAAAAGCATGGATTTTTTTTTATTCTGACTTCCTGTGGGAGGAGCGCTGAGAGAGGTGTGCGCGCTCCGGCTCGTTTGTTTGTAGAGCCGCTAAACAACTGATTCCCAGCCACGGAGCCCTATTGCGCTCTCTCTCTCCCCATCCCTCTCTTTTGCGCTCTCTCCCCATCCCTCTCTTTTGCTCTGTCTCTCTCCCCATGCCTCTCTTTTGCTCTGTCTCTCTCCCCATCCCTCTCTTTTGCTCTGTCTCTCTCCCCATCCCTCTCTTTTGCTCTGTCTCTCTCCCCATCCCTCTCTTTTGCTCTGTCTCTCTCCCCATCCCTCTCTTTTGCTTTGTCTCTCTCCCCATCCCTCTCTTTTGCTCTGTCTCTCTCCCCATCCCTCTCTTTTGCTCTGTCTCTCTCCCCATCCCTCTCTTTTGTTCTGTCTCTCTCCCCATCCCTCTCTTTTGTTCTGTCTCTCTCCCCATCCCTCTCTTTTGTTCTGTCTCTCTCCCCATCCCTCTCTTTTGTTCTGTCTCTCTCCCCCTCCCTCTCTTTTGCTCTGTCTCCCCCTCCCTCTCTTTTGCTCTCTCTCTCTCCCCCCTCACTCTCTTTTGCTCTCTCTCTCCCCCTCCCTTCTCTTTTGCTCTCTCTCTCCCCCCTCTCTTTTGCACGCTCTCTCTTACCCCCCTCTCTTTTGCGCTCTCCCCCCTCTCTTTTGCGCTCTGTCTCTCTCCCCCCTCTCTTTTGCATGCTCGCTCTCTCTCCCCCCTCTCTTTTGCGCTCTCTCTCCCCCCTCTCTTTTGCGCTCTCTCTCCCCCCTCTCTTTTGCGCGCTCTCTCCCCCCTCTCTTTTGCGCGCTCTCTCCCCCCTCTCTTTTGCGCGCTCTCTCCCCCCTCTCTTTTGCGCGCTCTCTTCCCCCTCTCTTTTGCGCGCTCTCTCTCCCCCCTCTCTTTTGCGCGCTCTCTCTCCCCCCTCTCTTTTGCGCGCTCTCTCTCCCCCCTCTCTTTTGCGCGCTCTCTCTCCCCCCTCTCTTTTGCGCGCTCTCTCTCCCCCCTCTCTTTTGCGCGCTCTCTCCCCCCTCTCTTTTGCGCGCTCTCTCTCCCCCCTCTCTTTTGCGCGCTCTCTCTCCCCCTCTCTTTTGCGCGCTCTCTCTCCCCCTCTCTTTTGCGCGCTCTCTCTCCCCCTCTCTTTTGCGCGCTCTCTCTCCCCCTCTCTTTTGAGCGCTCTCTCTCCCCCTCTCTTTTGCGCGCTCTCTCTCCCCCTCTCTTTTGCGCGCTCTCTCTCCCCCTCTCTTTTGCGCGCTCTCTCTCCCCCTCTCTTTTGCGCGCTCTCTCTCCCCCTCTCTTTTGCGCGCTCTCTCTCCCCCTCTCTTTTGCGCGCTCTCTCTCCCCCTCTCTTTTGCGCGCTCTCTCTCCCCCTCTCTTTTGCGCGCTCTCTCTCCCCCTCTCTTTTGCGCGCTCTCTCTCCCCCTCTCTTTTGCGCGCTCTCTCCCCCCTCTCTTTTGCGCGCTCTCTCCCCCCTCTCTTTTGCGCGCTCTCTCCCCCCTCTCTTTTGCGCGCTCTCTCCCCCCTCTCTTTTGCGCTCTCCCCCCTCTCTTTTGCGCTCTCCCCCCCCCCTCTCTTTTGCACTCTCTCTCCCCCCTCTCTTTTGCGCTCTCTCCATCCCTCTCTTTTGCGCTCTCTCCATCCCTCTCTTTTGCGCTCTCTCTCCATCCCTCTCTTTTGCTCTCTCTCCATCCCTCTCTTTTGCTCTCTCTCTATTCCCTCTATTTTGCTCATTACCATCTCTTTTGCTCTTTCCACTCTATTTTGCTCTCTCTCCCCCCTCTCTTGCTCTTTCCCATCTATTTTGCTCTCTCTCCCCCCTCTCTCTTGCTCTTTCCCATCTATTTTGTTCTCCCCCCCTATCTTTCTATCTCTCTCCCCTCTATCGCTAACGCCAGGCCGCACCCACATTCGCCCGCACCGGCTGTTCAGGTAGGGACTCTAAGGCCAGGTGTGTTTGTCCTCGTGCGCAGTTTCTACTGCGCATGACAGCTTCGGACAAACACACTTGGCATTTTATTATATAGGATGAAAATCATGGGGTTTTTTTTATTCTGACTTCCTGTGGGAGGAGCGTTGAGAGAGGTGTGCGCGCTCCGGCTCGTTTGTTTGTAGAGCCGCTAAACAACTGATTCCCAGCCACGGAGCCCTATTGCCCGGGAAAAGCTATACCCGGCCCGGGGGAATTAAGGTGGTCACAGGAAGCCAACAGATCCCTTCAAGGCTGTTTGGCAGCAGCCGCGACAGAGCAGAGCTGGAAAAGATTGTGGGGAACCAGCGTAACCAACCAAGAACAAGTAGCTCTGGACGGAGAGTGCAAGCTTCATTTTAAGGTGCGAGTCATGCACCTGGATCCCTGTGTACCCTGTACAACAGTTGTGGTACTCTGGTGAGAGTTTTGGTGGTGAGCGATGCCGAAGGCCCGGGACCCGGGCGAGAGGTCGTAACGACCTTACCCCCTTTGTAAGTCGGCATACACAGCTGACTTCACGCCCGTGAGCTAGTAGTTGTGTGAAGAACTTTGGAGAAGTGGCGCCTGGTCGCCTAATGATCACACTGGCTGCGGGCGGCGTGTAGAGCTTCAAGTCCTCCTGAGAGGTATGTTTTTTAACTCCAATATGCTGCTCAAGCCGTGAAGACAGTGGGGGTAAGTTGCACCTGCCTCTTTATATTTCAAACTGCAAAACTGCACTTTGTGGACACAAATATTATTGAGCCATATTCGAATGCCACTCTATCCCCACAATCTTACAGAGGTCTCAGTGTTAAAAGGGCTAGAAGGCTAGTGGGTTTGACCCCAAAATAAATCTGACTGTTCCTACTGATTTTTTATATACATGCCTCGATCCGTCCTGAGCCTGCCATCTCTGTGACTGTCAAGTACCCCATACTTTAACTGGGGGTTTACATCTGGTATCTTCAGTTAGCACACTAGCAGTCTATTTTATTTTCCGGGTGCTATCTATCTGATTGACTATAAGAAGAATAAGAGATGAGAATGTGAATTCACATTTTAGACACAGTGCAAGCAAAGTTGTCGCTTGTAAGACAGGACTTGGTCTCAGGACTACACCCAAGGGCAACCAGGGAAATTTTGCTGACCATAATCCTGTACAAGACATCTAATACAAGCTATTTGTAATACCCTTACTAGAAGAAAAAAAAAAAAAAAGGGGGTGTCTCTGGAACATCTCTGATTTTGTCTTTGTATTTGTGTGTTTGAAAATCTGCATTACCCAAACAGGTGTTCTTTTTATGTAAATGTGCAAGGGGTTTTCTTAAATGTGCAAGGTTGTTTCTATGCAAATGTGCAAGAATTTTCCTATGCAACTGTGCATTTTTTTTTTCTATGTAAATGTGCAAGGTCGTTCTTGTGTAAATATGCATTGAGCAAACAGGCGCACATTACACAAAATACTACCAGTCCAACACAAGCCTATACTGGGCTACCACTATTGGTGAGAATAAGTACCAGCATAAATGTTTATAGACTAGTAAAAGTTAAAAATACATAAGTACATTTTTGTTCTTACAGCAGTGCTTGAAAATCTGCATTTCTCAAGACTGTGTTATTTCTATGCAAATGTGCAAGGTTTCGGCTATGTAAAAATTGCAAGGTTCTTTTTATATAAATGTGCAAGGTTTTTTCTTATGTAAATGCGCACTCTATCTAAGTAAATGTGCAAGGATTTTCTCTATGTAAATGTGCAGTTAGCAAATAAGAGCACATTACATAAAATACTAACAGTCCAAATTTAAGTTAATACTGGGCTATCACCATTTGTAAGGATTAGTACTGGTATAAAGTTTATCAGACTAGTAAAAGCTAAGAACGTATAAGTACACATTTCTGGCTCTTGAATAGTTACAATTATTCCAGGCCTCCCCTAGACCTTGTCCACATACACGTTACAGTTCTGAAATAAGGCAATTGACACAACTTTAAACAATATTGTACAAAAGGGGGAAGGGGTAAAGAGGGAGGAATAGGGGTTATCATAGGAATAAAAAAAGGGAAAAAGGAAAAAAAAAAAAAAAAAAAGGAGGAAAGAAAAAAAAAAGGAAAAATATATAGTATAAGCACAGTGGCACAATTACAGGTTTATATAGGTTTATAAGATATCTTTTCTTGTTGTTTTTTGCTCCCCTATCTTCTTTTTTCTTTGGGAGACGCAGACAAGTCACAATCACACTAAATATAGATTTTGTTTTATTTTAAGATTAAAGAGGTGGTTTTCAGGTGTGAAGTAGCACGGGGGAGGTCTAGCTGTTGACATAGAGCCTCGTAGCAAGATTTCTGACTAGGCCTATATAGGTCATAGTTACTACGAAATTTAAAACTAGAATGTATGTAGATATATAAGCAAAGAGGTGTAGGCCAATGACAAATCAGTACAGCAAGTCAGAAGAGATTGGTTAGTTAATATAGGGTTTTACCGTTTAGCTGACCTTGGTTTTAAGTTTGAGCACTCCATAAGGAAATCAGGACCTTGGAAGCAGAGCAGGGTTGTGTAAGGTAGAGATAGTTCCCCGCATAGAATAATAAGGGAAATATTTTGCACTAAGTGTAGACAGTTTGCATTAATCATAGACAGAAGTACGATTATTTCTGGCCTAGGTACAAGTGTATAGAGTTAAAAAATTTTAGAGGAATTTTTTTCTTTTTTTAACCCCTTTTTCTAAAACTTATGGATAAATATATGACAAGCGCGAAAAATAAATCCCCAGCTATGCCTCTAAAGAGAGACAAAAAACAGAAAGCAGGTCAGGAACCAGGAATTGAGATTAGCCCAGAAAATCCAGGTACAAATCTAGATACACAGATGACAATAAATCAGTTAGCGGAACTCCTACTTCCCCAATTTGAGCTTGTGAAGAAAGATATTGCAGATTTATCACAGGAAATAAGACTTTTCTCAGTCAGAATTTCAGAAGTGGAGGCTAGGGTTTCAGAGGTGGAAGATAAGGTAAATATTCAGGACATAAATATAGCGGAGAACACAGATAAAATCAAGGCACTTCTGCTAAAAGTAGAAGACTTGGAGGATAGATCCCGCTGGAATAATATCCGGGTAGTGGGACTTCCAGAAACCAGAGAGTTTGATGACCTATTGAGATTTGCTACTAATACGCTTCCTAAATTGCTAGGGATACAGATGGATAGAGATGCACTCCAAGTAGAGCGGGCTCATAGGTTAGGTAGTGCAAGGCCTTCCACAGAAGGAAATATACGCCCCAGGATGGTACTAATTAGGTACCTCAGCTTCCAGGATAAGATTAATATCATGCAGCATTATAGGAAAGTACAAACATTATTAATTGAGGGGAAAAAAATCCTGTTGTTTCAGGATTTCTCCTCTGAAACATCCTCTAAGAGGAGAGCAATGGCACCATTCTGTTCTGGGTTAATTAAGGCTGGCTTAAAAACAGCAATAATATATCCTGCCAAAATTACTGTGTTAAAGTGAAGGTAAAGTCAAGTATAATTGATCACGCCATCTGAAAAATCATTTGAAAATAACGATAGTTTAATTCATCATTTTCTCAGCAACATTATGCTACTCACAAAATAGAAGTTTAAAGTCTCTATCCCTTTGCGCCGCTTCTCCGCCCGACATCAATCATTATTGATTGACATATACTTAAAATACTCTCTGCTAATCATAGTTTCACCCCCGGGGCGTTCGGCCCCTTTCCTGCAACGTCACTATTGTTATGCGCATGCGCTAATCCAAAATTTGCGTATGGATTCTAGATGCACGTCCACGATTTGCGCATGCTCAATGCCGCTGCCATTGCAAAATCGGACTTCTTATCCGATCTTTCTAAGTATAGATGCTGTATTGCTGCGGGGTTAGCAAAACCGGGTTAAATTATCTCCAATCGATTTAACGTTGTTCTTCAATCTTATAATCTAAATGCTGCTGCGCTCTCTGCTCTTATAGTATTCAATAAATGCATCATTCATTGAATACTATAAGAGCAGAGAGCGCAGCAACATTTAGATTATAAGATTGAAGAACAACGTTAAATAGATTGGAGATAATTTAACCCGGTTTTGCTATTGACATATAGCTGGAATTTGCGCCTGCACTGGGCTGAGATTTGTGCATGCGCAGGACCACGCTATCTCGGGAGCGCGCATCAGACTTACGTTTGCAGCGGGTTGGACCGCTGTACACGCCAAACCAGGAAGTCGGCTCTGGGAGGAGTTTGATAGGAAACGGTACTATTATTGAATTAGATTTTATAATAAAAATGTTAATGATAATAAAAAAAAAAAGATAGCGACTTCACTACTGTACTATAGATAAAAGTGTAGCAGGCTACCAGAAACCGAAAATTGACCTTCACTTTAAGTATGGATGGGAGAGTTGTGTTAAATACGGTTAAGGAAGCTAAAGACTTCTGCCAGGAGAACAATATAGAGGTCTGAGCCAAGATAAGTTTCTGTCTAATAATTATAATTAATGCATTGACAATGGAACAGAATTTTAGAGTATTGAGTGCAATAATGGGTTATGGGAGGGGGGGGGGATATTGGGGCCGAGAAGAGCGGGAAATTTTTTTTTTTTTCTCTCTTTCCCATTGTGGGGCTTTTTTTTCTCAGCTGGATAAAAAATTAAAATGTCAGAACCTTTAAGTTTAGTTTCGTGGAATGTGGGAGGAATAACCTCCCCCATTAAATGGAAGAATGTTTTAAGAATACTGAAGGGTGAGAAACCAGACATTATCTTTCTCCAGGAACTGCATCTGAGGGGCCCCGAGATAGAGAAACTGAAAGTCAACTGGGTTGCAGAAATTGTAGCGACACCTTGCAATAAGCAAAAGCGTGGGGTGGCCATTATTATAAATAAAAAGCTTACATATGAAATTCTGAAGCAAGAATGCGACCCTCAGGGCAGGTTTATAGTCCTGCAGATCCAGATAGAGGGCGAAAGGTGGATTTTCTGCAATATATATGCCCCCAACAAATTTGAGAAATGTTTCTGTCAAAAGATCCAACAGAAACTTATACCATATCTGGATCAGAATTTGATCATAGCTGGAGATATGAATTTCACTCTGTATCCGGAGATGGATAGGTCCAGTGTTAGATGTCGCCAGTCGAATAATCGTGAAGCCAAGTTCTTTAGGAATTATGTTAAAATTGAAAGATATTTGGCGCTTACAACACCCGGATGATCGGGTATATACTTGTGAGTCTAAGTCCCATAGGAGCTTTTCGCCTATTGACTAATTCTTGATAGGCGCCCAAGTAGCTAGGTTTGAGATGGAAACTAAAATTGCCAACATTTTTTTATCTGACCACGCTATTATTGGCCTTAGGGTCTGGGCGGGCAAGAAAACTAGAAGTTCTGGGAATTTGTTTCGTTTTCCATCTTATATGAGTCAGAATATTCATTTCTCAAATTGGTTGAAAGTAAAGTAGCAAGAGTACTGTGATCAGAATGCAGAATACAAAAATAAACCAGAAACCTTTTGGGAAGCAGGGAAAGCAGTTATGCGAGGAGAAATCAAGGCATACATGTTCAAATTAACCCGCAAATATAGAGCAAGAGAGGTACAGCTGGCTAATCAGCTTAGAAATGCTTATAACAAATTTCTTCAGTTCCCGAATCAAGATACCTGGAGCAAAATATATACTATCCAAAACTGAACGAGAGGACTTTTTTAGAGAAAAATGGGCAGGAGAGGATCTCAAGACCAGGGCTAAGTATCAAGGGTATCAGGGGGTTTCAGCCAAGCATCTAGTAAAAATAATAAAGTTTCGGAAATTTTTTTTTTTTATATCAGCAATCAAAGATGGGAATAAGATTATTACCCAATCCACAGATATTAGAGATGCATTCTTTAAATATTATCATGATATTTATACTAGTGGGGGAATAAATGAGAATGCGAAGGCACAATTCTGGGATAAAATCAAATTACCTAGTATATCTCTTGAGGAACTGAATCAAATTAATGCAGCAATAACGGAATCAGAGATAGTTAAGGTAATACAAAGGATAAAATCAGGCAAAGCCCCAGGCCCGGATGGACTGTCAATCGAATTCTATAAAATTCTATCAGATACAATAGGTGCCACACTAGAGAATTTATACAATGACTATTTTTTAAGACAAGCTCTGAAGTCCCCTTATTTTTCTGACTCAGTTGTCACCCTTATACACAAGAAGGGGAAAAGCCCAGACGAATTATCTGTTTACCGTCCAATCTCCCTGTTAAATCAGGATTATAAAATTATCATGTCAATTATAGCTGACAGGCTAAAAAATGTTGTAGGTAAATTGATACACACAGACCAGGCGGTTTTATCCCGAATAGGAACTCTGTCCGTAACATGAGAAGAGTCCTAACCGTCTTGGACCACTTTCACCAGGTTGGCCAGCCGGGCAGTAAGGACTATCGCCATAATATGAATAAAGATCTAGCGTTAATCACCGTAGATGCCGAAAAAGCCTTTGATTCTATAGAGTGGAACCATCTTATAACTTCTCTTGAAAAGTTTGTTTTTTCTGGCCGGCTGGTTGATCTGGTGAGGGTGGTCTATAATAAACCTAGATCGCAGCTCTTAGTGAATGGGGAACTAAAACATCATATCACTCTAGAAAAAGGAACACATCAAGGCTGTCCATTATCCCCGCTGCTATTTGATCTGGCCCTAGAACCTCTGGCGGTTTATATTAGACAAACAATACAACCAGTTAAGATAGGCAGGGAGAGTCTACTCATATCTCTGTATGCAGATGATATACTCCTTTTTCTGCAGAACACCACAGAATCTATCCCACGAGTCATTAAGTTCAGCACTTTCTCTGGGTATAAAATTAACTCTAAAAAATCAGAGCTATTATGGGTTAATAAAACAAGGCAAAGTACAAATCATATCTTCAGAGAAGTTAAGGTCATCAATTATCTAGGGATCAAGATTGCTAGGAATCCTAGTGACTGGTACCGATTAAATTATGGCGAACTTTTTGATAAAATCCAATATGATTTAAATAAATGGAATCTACACTATTTGTCGATATCAGCTAGATGCATGATAATTAAAACAATTATATTCCCGAAAATTTTGTTTTTGATACAAAATATTCCCCTTTTTGTTACTAGGAAAGATACAGATAAATATAACAAAGCTTGTACCTCTTTTATTTGGGGGAAAAAGAGATCAAGAATATCCCTAGATAAAATGAGTAATTCAAAACAATACGCAGGGTTCTCTATCCCCAATATCAAGTATTATAACTTAATAGCCCTGGCAAAATTCGGAATAGACTGGCTTACTAAATCAGAGTATGTAACGTATTATAAGTTAGACACTGAGCTGACTAGGCCTTTCAGCCCACAAGCCATGCTACATTGTCCATATAAGAAGTTACCACAGAGCCTAAGTGTGATGTTAACATTTGCCAACATCATTAAAGGGTGGCAGCTATACTGTATTTTAGTTGGGCAGGAATTCTGTGTGTCTCCGTACCTACCTATTATTGGTTGCGTTGATTTCCCACCAGGTCTTACATATAGATTGTTTTTTGAATGGGCAGAGAAGGGCCTGAGTCATTTCGTCCAGTTGAAAGAAGATAGGGGCGGGCAGACCCGAACTTTTCAGAGCCTGGCAGAGCAATATCATCTGCCGGCTAATAATTTTTACGCATATCTGCAGGTACACCATTATATTGAAAAACTTAATAGAGAAGTGGCAACTGAATGGGGACAGGCTCAGATAGTTCCAGGCCTAAAGCTCTATCAAGCAGGGAAACGTTCAATTTCTTGGTGGTATCAGAAAATTCTAATGATTAAAGGGCAGGCACATATTATCCAAGCTAAGGATAAATTTATTAAATACTTTGCCAGGTTACAAACTGAAGAGATAACCGAAAGTATTAAACTTGCTGCTGAGGCAACCTCTTGTATCAGTTGGAGAGAGTCACAGTGCAAAATAATTAATAATTTCTATCTGACTCCATCAAGAATGGCCAAATGGACGGAATCCAAGGCAGGGAATTGTTTCAAGTGTACAGAGGCAGGGGCAAATCTGTTGCATTGCCTTTGGTGTTGTCCCAAAGTCAGGCAGTATTGGGCAAAGGTTCAATATTGGCTGAACTGCCATCTTCAGAGTAAGATTGAGTTGCAGGCAGATCATATATTTTTTTTAAAAAACTCAGCTAATTTTGGCGATAGACATCTCACTAACCTCGCGATGTTGGTGGCACGTAGCCTGCTCTTTAAAAAATGGAGGCAAAAAGAAATTCCTAGTATTAGGGAATTTATCAATGTCATTAAAACCCAGATGATTGTTGAAAGGCAGAACCTGAAGGCTGATTCAGAGAAACATTATAAAAACTATTTTAAAAAATGGGGACGTTTTATAAGTTCATGGGCCCCAGAGCTGCAGGTTTGCTTCTTGGAGCCATTTCAGAAAGCAGTCCCATTTCTAAATTTGATTATAGCTGGAGTATTACCTAGGCTATGGCTTACAGAGAGGGCCACATGACAGAAGTCACTTCAAGAGGGGCCTGGGTCCCTTTTTTTTTTTTCTTTCCGCCCACCCCCCCCCCCCTTTTCTATTTTTCTATGCCTCTTTTTTTTTTCCGAAAGACTCTTATAAGTTCTTTGATAGTAATCTTCATGATTACTTCGATCTATCTGGAGTTCTAACTTAGTATAAGTTAACTGAATTTTAATTTTGTATTTTTTGTCATTTCTTATTAGATGAATAGGAAGCACCTTTGTGATTTCTTTAAAATTATAATTAAAGTTACTCATATGTTTAGAACATTTCAATGTATAAATTTTGGAAAAGCGAGGTTAAGATCCTTTTTTTTTTCTTTTCTTGAATGTATCTTTTTATGTTAAAATAGAAGTGATTCTATGTTTTCAACAAATGTTTACATTGCAAGGTTTCTCTTCTGTATTCATATACATTGTGTTTCAGTTTGTCTATGCAGTAATATGATTTTAACCTCAATAAAAAAAGTAAATTAAAAAAAAAAAAAAAAAAAAATCATGGAAATTGCCAGGGGTGCCTAAACTTTTGCATACGACTGTATATTGTACACAGACTTTGCCCTAGGGCCCAGTGAGTTCTAGTTACACCTTTATTTATAAATTTTTATTAGAGCAAATTCAAAGTGATTTGAAAGTCAAATCCGTACAAGAAGCTCCAATCCATATAAAAAATAAAACAAAATCAACTTTGTCTATACATAGGTTTAGGTTTAACATGTATGCAGTCATCTGCAGGAAATACATACTGAAAAATAGTTTTTTTGCCCAATTGAAGGGTGCACTACGGCCCTCACCAACCATACATATCACCCATAATGCGGAAAAATAAAAGGGGTGTGGGGGGAGAGAGCGTTTTCTAAGCTGCACAAAAGCCACATAGAGTAAGTGAAAGCAATCTACACCTCTGATTTTATTATTGCCCCATGTGTCCCTTTAATAAATCCTATTCTGGTTTCCACTAGTTTAATAACGTTATAACTCATGTAACATCTCAATTCGCTGCAGTTAAAGCGACATGTTGCTATTGAGTAGCATACCAGCCAAATCTAACATTTTTTTAAAAAAATTAAAGGGACCTGAAACCCCAATATTTTCTTTAATGATTTGGATAGAACACACAATTTTAAATAACTTTCCAATTTAGTTCTATTATCAAATTTGCTTAAAGGGACAGTATACACCAATTTTCATATAACTGCATGCAATAGACACTACTATAAAGAATAATATGCACAGATACGGATATAAAAATCCATTATAAAACATTTTAAAAACTTACTTAGAAGCTTCCAGTTTAGCTCTATTTAAAAGGTTACTAGAACACCCACTTTAAGTGGGAAATAACAAACACTCCCCCTTCCTTTGCATATGAAAAGACTCTTTAAACAAACAGGAGCAAGCTGGAGTAGGTATACCTCGGTATTTTCCTAAAACTTTGGGGCTTGGTTAGGAGTCTGAAAATCAGAGCAATGTTATTTAAAAATAAGCAAAACTATACATTTAAAAACAAACAAACCTGGGCTCCATAAATGGATCTACAAAATATTTATGCAAAGAAAATAAAGTGTATAATGTCCCTTTAATTCTCTTGTTATTCTTTGCTGGAGGAACAGCAGTGCACTACTGGCTGCTAGCTTAACACATCTAGTTAGCCAAGCACAAATGTGTGCAGACACCAATCAGCAACTAGCTCCCTCTAGTGTACAAAATGTGCATACTTTTTTTTTTAAGGGATACTAAGAGAACGACGCACATTTGAAAATAGAAGTGAACTTAAAAGTGTCTTAAAATGACCTGCTCTATCTGAATCATGCAAGTTTAATTGTGACTTTCCTATCCCTTTAACATATTTTTACTGCAATTATTTTTCAATAGCCAAACTCCACCCCCATTTGCCTTAATTGGAGGATCTGGGCTTTAGTCCACAGACAACAAGACTAGTCAATGTCACAAAATTAGTATAACATGTTTTGCAGTTTTTATTAGATAAAGCCAATTAGGGATATATATGTAGCAGGGTTAACCTTGATAAATTAGCAGTGTGTATTTTAAGACCTGCAAATTAGAAATTACTTAATTTTCAGAGCTAAATTACACGAAAAAGGGGCAAAACAATGAAAATATATTACAGAAAAAACAAACAAACAGTGTGCTACTACTTTACATATGTTTTACATAAATGTGGAAACACAGGCGTCTCTGTTTAACTCACTGCAATGCCTGTATTAATGAAGGCGCCTATGATTGCTAGTTCGCTAGATCATGTATCGTGTTATTAAGATACAAAGTTACTTGGTTTTAGGAGAGGGAGTTCATATAGTCCCATAAATCCAGCGTGTTAGTGATGCAGCTCCTCAAAAAAGTCCCATCACAGACTCATCAAATCGTAACTACAAAAGAAAAAAAGTAGAGAAGCGCAACACGCTCTAAGTGTAGATGGTTAACACAATTTTATTGATAGCCCCTTCCCAGAGTGCTACTCACAGGATAAACATTAAAACCGTGCACATCGGTTGTACAAGACAACCATGAAGCTTACTTCAACGTCCGACGTCTCCGCCTCTTTCTATGATGTCAGAGCAAACAGATCCAATCGTCCGTGTGCTTCACACACCGTTCAAGCAGAGATCCACAGTTGATAGTGTAAATAAGAGAGATACACTGCAGCACGTAATACATATAACTAAAAGTGCTATTTAACAGTAAAAGTCACGGTCTCTCAGCTCACCACAATGGTCACACTATCGTGAGCCTGGTAGCCTCCCTGAAACCTTTAAAAAGTTAGTCTGTTTTGTGTTAACCATCTACACTTAGAGCGTGTTGCGCTTCTCTACTTTTTTCATTTGTAGTAATGAAAATATATTGCAAAATTGTTTCATTATGCATAACTAAACATTTTACATAACAATGCGAAGGTGTTAACATTCCCTTTGACTTAAAATCTTATTTATTTATTCTCAAAATAAGGCTCTGAGTAAACAAACCTTTAACGCTTGCAAAATTAGAAGTACAGACCATTTATGAACTGCCAGCTCATCTTAAGAAAAGAAAGCTCTGCTAACAACCAGAACGTGCTTTCAGTTCGTCTTCATTCACATACAAATAGACTATAGAGCCGCACATGACAAGAAAATGGAGTCAGTCGTGATTTTTTTTCTTCTTCCATTTTTCCCCATTAACACCAACGTGCTGTTTTTTTCCACTTCTATATAGAAGCATAAGGGAGGGAGGAAGGGTTATAGAAACTGCATTTGCGTAAATAAGCAAGGTAGCAAAAATGTGCAAAGGTTTGGCGTAAATGGGCGGAATAATAATTAACCATTAACTATTTCTTTAGTCTTTGCTTGCTGTGAGACAGTACCATGTTATTTTATATTGAAGTTAATGTTCTATAATTTGTTACAACCAAAATCAGAATCTATTTTAAAGAAATACTATACTCAAAATGTAAAATCTATATAAAGTTTAATTTCATATGGTAAAAATCCTTGCAAAATGCTTTATTTTCCCTGGCTTTTCTTTAATTTACCTTGTTTTCTACTTTCCCCAAGAGAGGGTGTAATGCATCATGTGGGATCATGAACCCTAACAATACGACCTCTACACAGTGATTGCTTAATAATCTATATATGTCTCTTATTGACTTAAGCAAGGAAATCAGTCAATATCCAATAGGCTTTTTGGGGAGTGTGTCTATGAAATGTAAAACAATGCAAGTGTTGTTAAAGGGACATTAAACACTTTGATATGGTAATATAAAATGATAAATTGTATATATAAAAAATAATTGCGTTGTTGTTGTCTAGTGTATGTTGTTAAAAGGTTTTATCGATATAGTAAGAACACTTAAGGTCTGTTATGGAATTTTGTGTATGTATTGTTTTCACGTTTATAATAAAAAAAAAAAAAAAAAAAAAAAAAATTGCGAGCTTTTCAGTTCCTGTTAGAATAGCAGAACACTGTTCTATTCCGCACAGCCATTGGCTGCACACTCTAGTAACCTATTTATAACTGTCTCTAATTGGCCACAGCAGAGAACGTAACCTAAGTTACAATATGGCAGCTCCCATTGCTTTATAAAAACTAAAAACTTTACACTTATGTTGTCAATATTTAAACAGCTAACGAAACTTTACATCTACATGTTATTCTCAGATTAATCTTTTCTTTGAATGCATTATTCTATCTAGCATTTATTTAGTGTTTGATGTCCCTTTAACAAAATGACAATATAAAATGATTAAAAAATATAAATGTTTTATGTATGCAATATTCAACCTTTTCATTAACTCTTACCATACCACCCCTAACAATAAGCACTTATTGATCAGAAACCATACACTGCATTACGTGCTTACAAACCAGACTCCAAACATCACCACTTAAAGGGAGAGTATACACTCATTTTCATATAACTGCATGTAATAGACACTACTATAAAGAATAAGATGCACAGATATTGATATAAAAATCCAGTATAAAACGGTTTAAAAACTTACTTAGAAGCTCTCAGTTTAGCTCTGTTGAAAAGGTAGCTGGAAAGCCCACTGCAAGTGGCAAATAAGAAACCCCCCCCCCCCCTTCTTTTGCATATGAAAAGACCCTTTACACAAACAGGAGCAAGCTGGAGTAGGTATACGTCGGTATTCTCATAAAACTTTGGGGCTTGGTTAGGAGTCTGAAAATCAGAGCAATGTTATTTAAAAATAAGCAAAACTATACATTTAAAAAAAAAAAAATCTTTATGGGCTATATAAATAGATCATCTACAAAACATATATGCAAAGAAAAAATGAGTGTATAATGTCTCTAATTCCTTAATGAACAGATATGACACCACCCCCATTAACCTTTTGTCACTTGGGCTTAACTCCTTCACTTTTAACCCTTTATTGGTTGGATGCCCCCACTACTATTAAATCTTTACTGCATGGATTTATTTGCAACCCAATGCACACCAATCACTCCAGTGGCTCTCTTAGGTCTAAGGGATTCCCCCCAGAAACCCAAGGAACCCAAGACCTGAGCACCTCCTCTTTAAACAGAAAACTTCCTTAAAAATCTTATATCCACCCAAAAAAATGTCACTAACTGTAATATTCTTGGCCCACCTTAATCAGTGTTCCAGCGATGTTAATCTTCCTCCACTTTCAATCCCTAAAAAAAGGGTTTTGGGGAAATCAGATGAATTAGGGAATGACAAAGCAACCCATTGAATTCAGGCACTGAATGTGGTAGATCATATTTTACATGATTAATGCATATAGACATATATGTGTATGTATCCCCATTCCAATCAGTTTGAATTTGTCCACAGAATTATTGTTTAGCTGGTTAGTTATTTTTTTGTATTAGATTTCAAACCATTTACAATCGGTAAGAAAAGCCACCGAATCAATTTGAAAAAAACCTTAGTTACATACATGATATTTCCAGGTTTGTGTGAAATACTTTTGAGTTGGGAAATGTACAGAAGGATTTGTGTAAAGGGTGGATTTGCATACATAAGGTTGACCCTTATGTTATTTTCACAGGGTTCCTGAAGACATTCACAAAAGTTACAATCAACCAATTGGAAAAATATTTCATCATCGCAACATTGGTACATTGTTTAACACAATGGGATTTATTTATCAAGTCCTTCTCTCCGACTGCAGGTTCACACAAGCAAACCTGCAGTCAGTATTTATCAAGCAGCGGTCATCAGGCCGCTGCTTCCCTGCCCTGTTTTCCACCTCAAAGAGGCCAGGGAGAGTGACAGTAGACATGTGCAACGCTAAAAAATTTGTTTTGTTTTGTTTGCATTAGTTAAGTAAATAATTTCGTTTATGCAAATTAGTTTAGTTAAGTTAAATAGTTTTTCGAATCCAATCTTTATTCATATTCATTATTCTATTCTAAACTTCAGAATAGGATAATGCATATGAATAAAGAATGGATCCGAAAAAAACGATTTAACTTAACATAACTAATTTGCTGCTGATTGCCGAAACAAAATTATCTAAAACCGCTGTCGCCCACATCGCTGACACTAAATAAAGCTATTAACCCCGAGAACTCCGTACCCCACATCGCCAACACTAACTAAAGCTATTAACCTTTAAACCACCGTACCCCCACATCACCAACACTAAATAGAGCTATTAACCCCTAAACCGCCGTACCCCCACATCACCAACACTAACTACTCCTGAATCTACTACCCTTCAGCTTGAGATCATGACCCCTTGTTCTTGAGTTTTCCATTTTATGTAAAATACCCACAGCCTCAGTTTTACTAAACCCTTTAACCCCTTAATGACCGAGGACGTGCAGGGTACGTCCTCAAAAAAAAGGCAGTTAATGCCTGAGAACGTACCCTGCACGTCCTCGGTTTGGAAAGCAGTTGGAAGCGATCCTGCTCGCTTCCAGCTGCTTTCCGGTTATTGCAGTGATGCCTCGATATCGAGGCATCCTGCAATAACCATTTGTAGCCATCCGGTGCAGAGAGAGCCACTCTGTGGCCCTCTCTGCACCGGACATTAACGGCTACGTTCGTTGGTGGGTGGGAGCCGGTGTGGGAGGTGGGTGGCAGCCATCGATGGCCTTTGTGATGCGGAGGGGGGCGGGATCGGGGGCGGGGACGACCGGGGGGACGCGCACGGACGTGCGCGCGTGCACGGGGAGGCCGGGCGGGCGCGTGCACGGGGAGGGAGCCGGTGGGAACCACTACGCTACAGAAAATGTTTTTGTTAGAAGTGGGGATCAAAGGGGTTAATATGGTTATTTTGGTGATCGGTTTGGCTGGTGGGGTATTGGACTGTGGGGGGGAAGCTACACTACAGAAACAAATAGTAAAACATTAAAAAAAAAACATTTTTATTTGCAAACTGGGTACTGGCAGACAGCTGCCAGTACCCAAGATGGCCCCAATAAGGCAGAGGGGGAGGGTTAGGGAGCTATTTTGGGGGGATCAGGGAGGTTGGGGGGCTAAGGGGGGACCCTACATAGCAGCATATGTAAATATGCTTAAAAATTTTTTTTATTTTTTTTATACCTTTTATTTTAGTACTGGCAGACTTTCTGCCAGTACTTAAGATGGCGGGGACAATTGTGGGGTGGGGGAGGGAAGAGTGCTGTTTGGGAGGGATCAGGGGGTGGGATGTGTAAGGTGGGAGGCTGATCTCTACACTAAAGCTAAAATTAACCCTGCAAGCTCCCTACAAACTACCTAATTAACCCCTTCACTGCTGGCCATAATACACATGTGATGCGCAGCAGCATTTAGCGGCCTTATAATTACCAAAAAGCAACGCCAAAGCCATATATGTCTGCTATTTATGAACAAAGGGGATCCCAGAGAAGCATTTAAAACCATTTGTGCCATAATTGCACAAGCTGTTTGTAAATAATTTTAGTGAAAAACCTAAAGTTTGAAAAAGTGAACAATTTTTTTTTATTTGATTGCTTTTGGCGGTGAAATGGTGGCATGAAATATACCAAAATGGGCCTAGATCAATACTTGGGGTTGTCTACTACACTACACTAGAGCTAAAATTAACCCTAGAAGCTCCCTACATGCTCCCTAATTAACCCATTCACTGCTGGGCATAATACACGGTTGGTGCGCAGTGGCATTTAGCAGCCTTCTAATTACCAAAAAGCAAAGCCAAAGCCATATATGTCTGCTATTTATGAACAAAGGGGATCCCAGAGAAGCATTTACAACCATTTATTCCATAATTTCATGAGTTGTTTGTAAATAATTTCAGTGAGAAACCTAAAGTTTGTGAAAACATTTGTGAAAAAGTAAAATAATTTTTTTATTTGATCGCATTCGGCGGTGAAATGGTGCCATGAAATATACCAAAATGAGCCTAGATCAATACTTTGGGATGTCTTCTAAAAAAAAATATATACATGTCAATGGATATTCAGAGATTCCTGAAAGATATTAGTGTCCCAATGTAACTAGCGCTAATTTTGAAAAAAAGTGGTTTGGAAATGGCAAAGTGCTACTTGTACTTATAGCCCTATAACTTGCAAAAAAAGTAAAGAACATGTAAACATTGGGTATTTCTAAACTCAGGACAAAATTTAGAAACTATTTAGCATGGGTGTTTTTTGGTGGTTGTAGATGTGTAACAGATTTTGGGGGTCAAAGTTAGAAAAAGTGTGTTTTTTTCCATTTTTTCCTCATATTTTATAATATTTTTTATAGTAAATTATAAGATATGATGAAAATAATGGTATATTTTGAAAGTCCATTTAATGGCGAGAAAAACGGTATATAATATGTGTGGGTACAGTAAATGAGTAAGAGGAAAATTACAGCTAAACACAAACACCACAAAAATGTAAAAATAGCCTTGGTCCCAAACGGACAGAAAATGGAAAAGTGCTGTGGTCATTAAGGGGTTAATGTACTTGAAAGTTGCTATCATATCACCTCTTTCCCTTCTTTCCTCTAAGCTATACATATTTAGGTCATTGAGCCTATCCTGGTAAGTTTTATTTTTTAGACCATGTACCATTTTGGTAGCCCTCCTTTGCACAGATTCAAGTTTGTTAATATCCTTCTGAAGATATGGTCTCCAGAACTGCACACAATACTCAAGATGAGGCCTAACTAATGCTCTAGAAAGTGGCATAAGAACCTTACTATTTCTGCTGCAAATACCTCTACCAAAAGATCCAAGCATTCTGCTGGCCTTACTCGCTGCATTACTACATTGTTTACCAAGTTTTAAATCATCTGAAATAATAATCCCCAAGTCCTGTTTCTCATCTGTAACAGTCAGTAAAGTGTCATTGAGTCTGTAATTAACATTTGGATTTTTCTTCCCATTATTTTACACTTTGCTGTGTTAAACTTTAGATCCCAGTCGTTTGTCCAATCCTCCAATTGTTGTATATCACTTCACATTTTGTCTACCCACCTGGAACATCCACTCTGTTACAAATGTTTGTATCATCTGCAAACAGACATACTTTCCCCTGTAGCCCTTTGCTGATATCACAAATAAATATGTTAAACAAAACAGGCGCCAGAACTGACCCCTGAGGAACACCACTAGTAACCGCCCCCTATGCTGAATGAACTCCATTTACTAAGACACTTTGCATTCCACCCAGTTCACAATTTTTGAGTCTAGACCAAGAAGATACAGTTTGTTGTGTTGGATGGTGTCAAATGCTTTGCTGAAAGCTAGATTTGCTACATCAACTGCTCCACCCTTGTCTAATACTTTTGTTACATAATCAAAGAAGTAAATTAGATTAGTCTGACATCTCCCTGAAGTAAAACTATGCCGATTTTGGTCCTCTAAATTGTTTGTCTTTATGCAAGTCATAATTCTTTATTTTAAGAGGCTTTCCATTCATTTCTCTACTACTGAAGTTAAACTAACTGGCCTGTAGTTACCAGGTTCTTCTCTACTGCCCTTTTTATGAAGAGGTATTACATTTGCTATTCTCCAACCCCTAGACCGGGGTAAATAAAAATAAAACCTAAGCTTAAACTAATAAAACCTACAAAAAATAAAAAAAAAACTAACATTACAAAAAAAAAATTAAACTACAATTACAAAAAAATAAAAAATTACAAAAAATAACAAACTAAATGATCCAAAATAATATAATTATTCCTATTCTAATACCCCATTTAAAAAAAAAAAAAGAAAAAAACCCTAATCTTAAATATACTATGAATAGCCCTTAAAAGGGCCTTTTGTAGGGCATTACCCTAAAGTTAACAGCTCTTTTGCAAAAAATTAAAACAAACACCCCTAACATTACAAACCCCCAAAATAAAAAAAAACCTAATCTACCCATTGCCCTGAAAAGGGCATTTGTATGGGCATTGCCTAATATAAAAAAAACACCCCCTGGACCTCCGCGCATCCACTGACCACTCCGTCTCCGCAGGGATGAAGATGCCGGTCCCGCAATGGATGAAGATGGAGCCGTCTGGATGAAGATCTTTCGACTGACTTCAGCAACTGTGAGTACCGACTTTGGGGTTAGTGTTAGTTTTTTTTTTTCTAGATTAGGGCTTTTTTTTTTTTTTTTTAATGGGCCAAAAAAGAGCTGAATGTCCATTTTTTTGTAATGTTAGTTTTTTTATTTTTAGTAATGTTAGGTTTTATTAGTTTAAGCTTAGGTTTTATTTTTATTTCACAGGTAAGTTTGTATTTATTTTTAAATAGGTAGTTAGTTAATAATTGTAACTTTAATTTAGGTCTATTTTAATTATGTTCAATTTAGGGGTGTTAGGTTTAGGAGTTAATAGGTTTAGTTAGTGTTGGCGATGTGGGTGTACAGCGGTTTAGGGGTTAATAGGTTTAGTGTTGGCGATGTCGGGGAACTGCGGTTTAGGGGTTAATAGCTTTATTTAGTGTTTTAGTTAGTGTCAGCTATGTTTGGGAACTGCGGTTTAGAGGTCAGTAGGTTTAGTTAGTGTTGGCGATGTCGGGGAACTGCGGTTTACAACAATGAAAAATTCCGAATATGAATAAAGAATGTATCCGAAAATTCGGAAACTGATTATTAATTTTTGGAATTTTAGTTATGGTGCCGATTCGGAAATTCGGTTTCATTTGAATCTCCGAATCGGCCAATATTTGTCCAAAAACGAAATTCATCCGAAACGAATTGCACATGTCTAATTGACAGCTCCTGCCCAAAAGTGATTGGCTGTGTGCGGGGAGGGGCTGGGGTTGCACACGAGTACACAGGAGCTCTCATGTGGAATGGTAAATATGGGCAGCACATTGCTGCCCGCCAGAGGAGAAGCCAGGTGGACAGGGAGGAACATGTATGCCCCTGTCTGCCCGTGGATGATAAACTGAGGCAAATAAAACTTTATTCAGAACTGAAATTTTATCTTTGTAGTTGACTTTCATTAGAGAGAGAAACAAGCAAGACATTCACATTTATTTCTTCTATAATTAGGGACATTAATTTGTCTAATTAATTAGTGTATACAGTAAACATGTGCATTCAGCTTCGAACAAATAGAGATTAGTCTGAATTCAAGCCGACATGGGTATTCATCAGAAACCTGAATATCGGAATGAAATGTTGAACAAGACTGAGAAACAAACACATGGGCAATTAGTGCTGTTCGCGAGGCGCTAAGAAAAAGGGTCAGGAAACTAAGGGAAGGGGTAGGAGCTGATATTGTTTGGTTAATCAGCTCATTCATTTGAATTGATGTATAGGGGGTCTGCTCAACGTTTCATGTCCAATCCTTCCAGAGCTTTACTAATAATTTATTTTAGGGACAGCCAGTCAGGCATTAAATGCTATACAGGCTTAACCAATCCAGTTTTAAACTAGAATGAAAATACAAAGGATATAGGAGGCGCTATAGAGCCGTAGGATATATAGATAGATATATAGATATAAAATTGGTTGTATTAAACCAGCCTTAGAAAATCTAAAATTCACGTGCCAAATCCCTTCATATATTTAGTAATCAGTTAAAGTGTAATTGAGTGGCAATAAATCCTTACAGCATAGACTTAATGGGTGTAAAATAAAACAGATGGGCAGAGAACCAGGAGTCCTTACTGCATATCAAATACAATTTATTGTCAGAATAAAATGGTCAGAATAAAATTAAATAATAAAATGCAATATTCAGTTAAAACATATTCTGTTAAAACATATGCAATATTCAGTGAAACATAACCTGTATTGTTCAATAAATTCACAGCTAAAATAAATGTAAAATCCAATACCATTCACACATACAAAAATCAGAACCGGTTAAGCCATTCAAACTATTTCAAACCTCTCAGATACTCGTTAATGAGGAAAAAAGATAGCTAGTGGAGAACACCTAAAGAAGCTTGTGTTCAAATCCTAATGTTAATGTCCCATGGGGATCCCCAGAAATTAATGTCCAGAATGACAATGTGGGTTTATGTTACTATTCCAACTTTGAGATATTCGGGTAAGCGTCCCCAATAGGACCGTTATATCTCCAGTCTCTCTTAATTCAAAACTTGGCCCCCGATGGTTTAAAAGTTCATTCCTTACTGTCCTCTCAAACACAGACAGTGAAATATATAAACAAAGCCGGGAGACTTTCCTACCTCCTTTCAAATGTCCGCCCAAGCGTGTCTGCCAACGGTCTCCTTACCTGGCTCGACACTCAGGCTGCTCCTTCAGATGTAAAACAGCGATGATCCCGTGAAATTACGTCACCCGGTGTCCGGATCCTGGGTGACCACTTGCGCAAGTGTTAGTTACCACGGGTATTTTCACAGGATGTCCTCTGCACTTCTGTACGCCAGGGTACACAGAGTTCTGTCCAGCTCCAATTCTTCAGACGTTCACAAACAGTAGCAGGTAAGTCCTCTACGCGTTTCAACCCCTTTCCTGGGTCTTTTTCAAGATGCTACTTCCTGCTCACCTCTGTCCTTAAATCCTCTCTCTGCACAGGTGATTCGTTACCACTTCCACACCTTTCCTGCAGGTAAGTACTTCCTGGGGGGGAATCCTAAAAAACTCACATGCCATTCTTCTCACTAGCTATAACTCTGATATTAAATGGATAATCATTTCAAAATGTTAGATTAAAATCATTAATGTGCGATTCTCTGAGATATAAATAGACAAATATACAAATAAACAAATAAATATACTGGTCTAGAAAAATACAATACAAAAATCCAATAATAATAAAAATAACTAATGTATATTTTAAATACAGAACTAACATCAAACTAATGCATTTTTTAATAAATACACAAGATACAAAATTTAAAACAGGAATTCGCATAGGATCTAAATCGAACCTAGCTCAAACAAACCTAGCCCTATAGTCCTATCCAAAATTTCCTCCTTAAAAATCCTATTACTTTTTATTATACTATTTAAAAATGCAAAATCTAAAACGGTTAACAACCTGATCCCCAGAAAAAATCAAAACTGCACTAAAAATTCAAATACCTTCCCAAGAATAATAAAGCATTATCAAAACTGATAGAACCCTCAAATTAAAAAGGGGGCTAATTCCAACTCTGAATTTAGACCAAGTGGGTATAGGGTGTTAAAATCATAAATTAATTCTGCTTCCCTTTTAACTAATTTATTTTCAAAGGTATAAAAGGTATTTTGAAAGGTATATTACTAATGAACCAAGAGAACCTGATCTATACAAACATACAGAACTAAAAACAAAATCTAAGTTTTACCCCAAGAATGACAGAGGGAGTAATTTGGAGACTTTTGAAAAGATGGTTCTGGCAGACTTAAGGGAGGGTGCAGACGGAAAACATAAATTTAGGAGAAATTTAAGTAAGAAGGATAGGGAAGTATTAGAGAACCTTCAGAAAAACAACGATATAACCATAAAAATGGCAGATAAGGGTGGAGGCCTAGTAATTCTGGATAGTACTAAGTATAAGATCGAGGCTGAGAGATTATTGAGTGATAGAAAAACATATAAAAAACTAGAGATGGATCCAACCAATAAATTCAGGGCTAAGCTGAATAGAATTTTGGATAAAGGCAAAGAAAAAGGCATTTTAACAGATAAGGAATATTCATATATTAAACCCCAACACCCTAGGATTCCTATATTTTATTTCCTACCCAAGGTCCACAAAAGTCTTACTAACCCACCCGGGAGACCAATAGTCTCAGGGATAGACTCGTTGACGGCTAATTTATCCGAATACGTGGATAAGTTCCTACAAAAATATGTGGTACAATTAGATTCATATCTAAAGGATTCAACCAGTGTGCTAAGAATACTTGAGGGGATTAAGTGGGACAAAGAATTTGTGATGGCCACTTGTGATGTATCTTCACTTTATACCAATATTAAGCACAATTTAGGGTTGGAGGCTGTCGAGGGGTACTTAATTAAAGATAATACGATAGTAGAAGAACAGAGAAATTTTATTTTGGAAATTATACGTTTTATTTTAGAACATAATTATTTTTCATTTGACGGCAAGTATTTCCTACAAATTGAGGGGACAGCAATGGGCACGAGATTCGCACCGAGCTACGCTAATCTGTTTATGGGGGACTGGGAGCAAAGGTTCCTCCAGTTTGCGGAGCTCAGTGCGAATCTCGTGCTTTTTAAAAGATACATAGATGATATTCTAATAATCTGGCGAGGAACTGAAGATTCCCTTAAAGAAGTATTCAACACCATGAATAATAATGACAGAGGATTGACTTTCACATATGAAATTAGTGGGGAAACAATTAATTTTTTAGACTTAGAGATAATGGTAAATAAGGAGGAATTAATAACCAGAACACATTTTAAACCGACGGATTCCAATAATTATATTCACACAACTAGCTGCCACTATTTTAAATGGAAAGAAAACATAACGGTAGGACAGTGCCTGAGGATTAGAAAAAATTGTACAAGAATTGAGGATTTTAATGAACAAGTGGAGGTATTAGAGGAAAGGTTCAGGGAAAGGGGCTATAAAGAAAATAATATAAAGAATGCCATAACAAGGGCCAGGACCACTAATAGGGACTCACTATTAGAATATAAAAGAAAGGTAGAGCAAAGAAGAGATACATTGGATATACCATTCATAAACACATATAGTGAGGATCATGTTTTAATGAAGAAAATTTTGAGAAAGCACTGGCACTTGTTAAAAAATGACCCAGTAATTGGGGACAAATTGCCTGTCTACCCAAGGATAGTTTACAAAAAAACTAAGAATTTTAAATCACTGCTAGCACCCAGCGAGTTCAGAAGACAAAGAAATTGTAAAAAAGATTTGGATTTGAGGGGGGAAGAAGTGAAAGGTTTTTTCCCCTGTGCAACATGCAAAGCATGTAGATGTGGGTTAAAGAAGAAAAAGGTTCCAATCCCGGGCACAAGTAGGGAATTTATTATAAAGGACACAATAAGATGTAGTAACAAAGGGGTGGTTTATATGCTACAGTGCTCATGCAATTTGTTTTATATTGGAGAGACAACTAGGATGCTCAGGGATCGGATCAGAGAGCACATCTGGAACATAGAAAAGGGAAAACTGGAGACCCACTTATACACACATTTTAGGGAGGTCCATATGAACAATACCAAAGAACTTAAATTCTGGGGATTGTGTATAGTGAGAAATAATTGGAGGGGGGGAGATTTTGAAAATAAATTAGTTAAAAGACAAGCAGAATTAATTTATGATTTTAACACCCTATACCCACTTGGTCTAAATTCAGAGTTGGAATTAGCCCCCTTTTTAATTTGAGGGTTCTATCAGTTTTGATAATGCTTTATTATTCTTGGGAAGGTATTTGAATTTTTAGTGCAGTTTTGATTTTTCCTGGGGATCAGGTTGTTAACCGTTTTAGATTTTGCATTTTTAAATAGTATAATAAAAAGTAATAGGATTTTTAAGGAGGAAATTTTGGATAGGACTATAGGGCTAGGTTTGTTTGAGCTAGGTTCGATTTAGATCCTATGCGAATTCCTGTTTTAAATTTTGTATCTTGTGTATTTATTAAAAAATGCATTAGTTTGATGTTAGTTCTGTATTTAAAATATACATTAGTTATTTTTATTATTATTGGATTTTTGTATTGTATTTTTCTAGACCAGTATATTTATTTGTTTATTTGTATATTTGTCTATTTATATCTCAGAGAATCGCACATTAATGATTTTAATCTAACATTTTGAAATGATTATCCATTTAATATCAGAGTTATAGCTAGTGAGAAGAATGGCATGTGAGGTTTTTAGGATTCCCCCCCAGGAAGTACTTACCTGCAGGAAAGGTGTGGAAGTGGTAACGAATCACCTGTGCAGAGAGAGGATTTAAGGACAGAGGTGAGCAGGAAGTAGCATCTTGAAAAAGACCCAGGAAAGGGGTTGAAACGCGTAGAGGACTTACCTGCTACTGTTTGTGAACGTCTGAAGAATTGGAGCTGGACAGAACTCTGTGTACCCTGGCGTACAGAAGTGCCGAGGGCATCCTGTGAAAATACCCGTGGTAACTAACACTTGCGCAAGTGGTCACCCAGGATCCGGACACCGGGTGACGTAATTTCACGGAATCATCGCTGTTTTACATCTGAAGGAGCAGCCGGAGTGTCGAGCCAGGTAAGAAGACCGTTGGCAGACACGTTTGGGCGGACATTTGAAAGGAGGTAGGAAAGCCTCCCGGCTTTGTTTATATATTTGACTGTCTGTGTTTGAGAGGACAGTAAGGAATGAACTTTTAAACCATCGGGGGCCAAGTTTTGAATTAAGAGAGACTGGAGATATAACGGTCCTATTGGGGACGCTTACCCGAATATCTCAAAGTTGGAATAGTAACATAAACCCACATTGTCATTCTGGACATTAATTTCTGGGGATCCCCATGGGACATTAACATTAGGATTTGAACACAAGCTTCTTTAGGTGTTCTCCACTAGCTATCTTTTTTCCTCATTAACGAGTATCTGAGAGGTTTGAAATAGTTTGAATGGCTTAACCGGTTCTGATTTTTGTATGTGTGAATGGTATTGGATTTTACATTTATTTTAGCTGTGAATTTATTGAACAATACAGGTTATGTTTCACTGAATATTGCATATGTTTTAACAGAATATGTTTTAACTGAATATTGCATTTTATTATTTAATTTTATTCTGACAATTTTATTCTGACAATAAATTGTATTTGATATGCAGTAAGGACTCCTGGTTCTCTGCCCTTCTGTTTTATTTTACACCCATTAAGTCTATGCTGTAAGGATTTATTGCCACTCAATTACACTTTAACTGATTACTAAATATATGAAGGGATTTGGCACGTGAATTTTAGATTTTCTAAGGCTGGTTTAATACAGCCAATTTTATATCTATATATCTATCTATATATCCTACGGCTCTATAGCGCCTCCTATATCCTTTGTATTTTCATTTTAAATTCGATATTGTCTAGGGAGGAGGCAATAACTTTAGTGAGGCATAGTAGGTGTTTGGTCTAGCGCTATACCCATCCGTGTTTGTCTTATTAATCCAGTTTTAAACTAGCTAAGGAAGGTTGGAGACTAGGGGAAGCTCCGCCATTTTTAGTCACTTTGACTTGAGCTTTTGTAAAGTGCAGTTGTGTGCCTCTGTAAGTTATTTGTCATTGCCTCAAATGCAATCAGCGACATCTATTGTATTTGTTTTAGTTGTTCCAGGGCTAGTGCTAGTACTTGAGATAGGAGCGACAATGTGTGCCGTTTCAGTTCTTCAAAAATATACTTTTTTTTCTGTAGTCTGTGCCTTTGCTGTACAGACTAGACTAGGCATAATTATTTTTTAGTGGCTTATTGCACACACTGTGTGTACTGCTTTAAATTAAGTAATTCTTATTGCAGTGGGGACACTACTTGTGGGCTCCTGCCTTTGCTCTATAGGCTAGGCTTTGTCATCTAGCATAGCATATTACCTTTAATGTTTACAAAAAATTATATTGTTTAGTGGTTTATTGAACTCAGTGTATAGAAGTGTTATAACCAGGGATGTACTATGGCCTAGAGCAACAAGGCCCGTGCCTAGGGCGGCAGATTTTTTTTTTTTTTTTTTTTTTGGGGGGGGGGGGGTAGCTAGCATTATTCTTACTGAGGCAGTGTTTGATTATTTCAGGTTTGGCGCTTTCATTTTAGTCCTTCATCTGTCCCCATTGCCCCCTAACCACTACTACTACCAATCACAGGGAGGTAAAGGTATGAAATGCATGTAGGCTTAGTTCAACCCACCTGAGTGTAGCACTGGTGAACATTTACTTTGAAAAAGCAATGAAAAATAAATGTCATGTTACACCCTGACCAAATAATAATATGGCACCAAAAAACTAAAACTTGGGAGGGGCAAGGGGCAGCAGAATTTTGGATGCCTAGGGAAGCACAAAACATACATATGCCACTGGCTATAATAAAAGTATCGTTTTATTGCCGTGGTTAAACTACATATGGGCTCCTGCCTTTCCTTTTGTCATCTAGCATAGTTATAACCAAAGTTTATTTTATTTTTATGGGAGCACTACTTGCTTTACTGGATAGGATTAGTCATTGCTCTACTGTCTAGGATTTGTGGTCTAGCACAGTGATTTGCAACCTTTTTTTGCTGTGGCACACTTTTTTACATCCTGCAGCACACCACCATCCCAAAATTTTACAAAATCACACATTGTAGCCTAATACAGGATATATATATATATATATATATATATATATATATATATATATATATATATATATATACACACATACACACTGTACTGTGCTGTCATGCCATGCCTCCTACAAACTATACATGACATATTGACATTAATTCACAAACAATCATAATGATTGTCTGTGAATGAATGTCAATGTCATGGTTGTAAATGATGCCTGATGAGCCTGTCGCATACCTCCCAATATTTCAAAATTTGAAAGAGGGACACCCCCGCACTGTTGTCAGTCTGCCGCGGCACACCTGAAGATCTCTCACAGCACACTAGTGTGCCACGGCACACTGGTTGAAAAACACTGGTCTAGCATACTGGGATAACCTAAGTTTATTTTATGGTTATGGGGGCATTACTTCTGGGCTATCTTTGCTCTATAAGCTAGGATTTATCTTCTAGCGGAGCATACCTTGCAGTGTGTACTGATATAAATTAAATAATTTATATTGCAGTGGGGGTATTATACTGATACTGAGTAGGCTCCTGCCTTGTCTTTCATTAATTAACACCAAAGTTCAAACTAAAACACTGTACACAATCCCATAAATCCACTTTTTCTTTGTCATAGAAAATCCAATAAACAACTAGATATTATATATTTTGTAATAAAAATGGTAAAAGTAGAGGGTACCATGTTTCCTGCTGCCACCACCACCAACACTTTTAGAACCAGTGCCACTAGCACTGCCACTACCAGTTTCTGCTTATACTTGTCTTATGATTGAAAGTGGGATAAGCATTGTTACTTCTGCTATATAAAGTCAAATATCAAGGTTATTGTCTGCTGCTCTGGTTCAAACATTTAAAGCAGCAGCAGCATAGTCATCTTCAGAAGGCAATCCCATGTCCACCAGGAGCAGGAGATATTACACCACCAGAACTATTAGCAGCAGCATCTGTAAAAGTAAGAGTTGTCTAAGACCAACCATAAAAGTAAAGCAGCAGTGAGGGAAGCTGAAGACGAAGGTGCAGAACTGACATTGTTTGGCTACAAGCCTATTAGTAGGATTGGGAGGGGATCCAAGGTTACCAAGCAGCTCCATGTGATCGTCTTCTCCCAAAACCACCTGCACCAATGAGGCCCAGTGCCATCATCAGTTCTACTACTGCCAGTTCCCTCCATATTTTATAGCAGCGCCCAGGTGGGTTTATCAGACTCTGAAAGGTTGTCGTCTCACAGCAGCAGAATTGTGTTATGTTGCTCAAAATTGTGGGACCACTTTCTCAGCTTTGGAGAGGGGCTCTTTGCAAAGCACAAATTGTGGAGTAGTGATGAGATAGTGTCGAGAGGGTCATCTTACCATCTCCGGGATGAACTAACATCTCCATACACACCACAAGGCTGTGTTTTTGAGATAAGAACATGGGGCCAGCAGCAGCACAAGTCAGAACAGGGGACACAGTAATGATAACAGTCAGCAGAGACAGGTACCACCTTCAACATCATAATGACTTGTTCAGCCCACCCTAGAACATTTTTTGGTTTTCACTCTAGGTGGAATGTCTAGTCAGCAGTTTAAAAAAATAACATGACTGATAGGTCAGCTAGTAGCTGTTGGTGGTGTATTCTTCTCCATTCTTGAAGGGGAGCCTTTGAAGCAGCTAAGGGAGGTGGTTGCTCCCCCAGTAGTGCTGACTCTTAAATAACCTAACATGCATGAGCACAATGTTATTTATATGAAACACATGAACTAATGCCCTCTAGCTGTGAAAACTGTTAAATGCTTTCAGATATGAGGCGACCTTCAAAAGTTTAGAAATTAGCATATAAGCCTAACTAGGTTTAGAGGCAGTAGACTGTTTGGTGGGACACACTGATGCCGCCTAAAGAAAAGGGAGGTAGAAGAGCCTCAGAAATGGTAAAGGCTTATCTTTGAGAACCTCCTTTAGCCCCTACAGCAGACCCTCTGAGTCATTGGGATGACAAGAGGATTGCGTGTCCTACCCCGGCAACAGTAGCAATCATTGTTTCATCCAAATTCATAAAGTATTAGAAAACAGTTATTCAAATAGACCACAATATTACTTACCTAATTCAAATATCCAGAAACGCTCTTTTTTTTTTAATTTTATTACATCAAAAAGAGCGTTTCTGGATATTTGAATTAGGTAAGTAATATTGTGGTCTATTTGAATAACTTTTTTCTAATACTTTATGAATTTGGATGAAACAATTATTTGACTAAAGGATTCATTATATCTCTATATTTTATGTAATCTCTTGCTGTATATATGTATCAGATTGAATTTTTTTTTAAATGTAACTTTTTGTATTAATCTTTTGTATCAGCTGTTTGTATATATGTGTGGTGACATTCTATTATTTATAGGTCATGGTTAGGAAAGAGTTAAATATACATAAACTAGGAAACACCTCTTTACTGCCCCCTGGTGGTGGTGAAGGGTATATTAGGATGGTTTTCACCACAATGTTTTATGCATGATTAAGGGAAGGTGTTCCCGAAACGTTGCCTGTGTTTGCTGTGCTTAAATAAAATGTATTCACTGAATTGCTGCCACATCTTTTGGCTTTTTCTTGATATTACTGGTAGGGTTTGGTGGTACTACTACGTGGCGTGCAAGTGACCTGGGTGCTGGATGATATTGCTTGTTCAACATTCCCTCCTTCCATCAAAGCACCATTTTCAAAGGAGATCTTTTTATATCCTACTGAGCATGTGCACAAATTCCCAGAATATATGTATATACATTTGTGATTGGCTGATGGCTGTCACATGATAGAGGAATGGAAATAGACATAACTTTAAAATTTGTCAGGAAAATAAAAGAAATCTACTACTCATATGAAGTTCAGACTAAGTGCTGTTGTATTGTCTTTTTAATGTGCATTTGTTCATGATGCAAATCTACTGTATTTACTGATCCTTTAATTTAAGTTTATTGTTTGAATTCCCTGTATTACTAGTTATTCTAGTTCTTCTTATATGTTCTGTTAGCATTAAAAGATAGGTTCTTTTAATTGTTGTCATTCCATAACTTTTTTTTTTTTTTTAAAGGGACAGTCTACTTGAAAAGTGTTATTGTTTAAAACGATAATCCTTTTATTATCCATTCCCCAGTTTTGCATAATCAACATGTTATTTTTTTTATACACTTTTTACCTCTATGATTACCTGTATCTAAGCCCCTGCAGACTGAACCTTATCTCAGTGCTTTTTACAAACTTGCATTTTAGCTGGTTCTTGTATAGCCATTTGCATCTTCCATGGGAGTTAGCCCACATGAACTAGCACTGTCTGGCTCTTGTGCAAGATTTAAAAAGTTAATTAAAAGCACTGAGATAAGGGGTGGCCTGCAGGTCCTTTGAAATAGGCAAACAGGAGGTTATAAAGTATATGAATATAACAATATTGGTTGTGCAAAGCTGAACAATGGGTAGTAAATACGTTATCTATCTTTTTAAACAATAACAAAATCAAGTAGACTGTCCTTTTAAATAATGGTGAACAAATTTTGTTAAGAACAAATTTCTTTAACAAATTATTTGATGAGCTGAATAGCCGTATGAATTAAATTCTGCTGAAACAAGACAATACAATAGCATTTACTCTGAATTTCAAATGAGTAGTAGATTTTTTTCTAACAAATTTCAAAGTTATGTATATTTCCACTCCCCCTTTACCATGTGATAGCAATCAGCCAATCACAAATGCATATACGTATAGTCTGTGAATTCTTGCACATGCTCAGTAGGAGCTGGTGACTCAAAAAAAGTGTAAATATAAAAGACTGTGCACATTTTTATTAATGGAAGTAAATTGGAAAGTTGTTTAAAATTACATGCTGTATCTGAATCATGAAAATGTAATTTGACCTGAGTGTCCCTTTAAAGAAAAAGCAGTAACAATTGTTTTGTATATATATATATATATATATATATATATATATATATATATATATATATATATATATATAATTATAGCCATATAACTACTAGGGTCAGGTATTTATATACATTTTTTTTAATTTAAAATGTGTGTGCCTTTGAGTAACAAAAGTTTAGAGGAAGGAGGTGATTGACAAATAGGAAGCAATAAAGTTACTTCGAAGAGACAAGGTTTTTACATAAGGAATCATTTACAGCTTGTCCCAAAAAAGAACTCAGGTGACAAGGTGTATAAGCAGTTTCGCAAGTAGAAGTAATCCAGCACTCTGGAGAAAATGTACGTCACCAAAAGGCCACTGCCAATAGCCCCAAAAATATTAGGGAACACATGAAGAAGGTGATAGAAAAAAATAGTTTATTGTATCTTATTATCTTGTATCATGATTAAGGGATTGTCTCCTGAAACGTCGCTATTTTGTTGTCTATTTAAGATATAATAAACTGCTTTTTTGCTGTCACCTACTTCACGTGTTCTCCAATATATAAGGACAGCTGAGAGAGACAGGAGTCGGCATCTGCAGTTGGTAAGTATACACACACACACACACACAAACACGTAACAGTACACACACAATACAGCCCACATGCACTCACACACAATACAGCCCACATGCACTCACACACAATACAGCCCACATGCACTCACACACAATACAGCCCACATGCACTCACACACAATACAGCCCACATGCACTCACACACTAATACACAAAACAGCACACACGCACTCACACACTAATACACAAAACAGCACACACGCACTCACACACTAATACACAAAACAGCACACACACCAACTCAGCACACATGCACTCACGCACTAACAAACGAAACAGCACACACGCACTCACACACTAATACACAAAACAGCACACACGCACTCACACACTAATACACAAAACAGCACACACGCACTCACACACTAATACACAAAACAGCACACACGCACTCACACACTAATACACAAAACAGCACACACGCACTCACACACTAATACACAAAACAGCACACACGCACTCACACACTAATACACAAAACAGCACACACTCACTCACACACTAATACACAAAACAGCACACACGCACTCACACACTAATACACAAAACAGCACACACGCACTCACACACTAATACACAAAACAGCACACACACACTCACACACTAATACACAAAACAGCACACACGCACTCACACACTAATACACAAAACAGCACACACGCCAACTCAGCACACATGCACTCACGCACTAACAAACGAAACAGCAAACACGCACTCACACACTAATACACAAAACAGCACACACGCACTCACACACTAATACACAAAACAGCACACACGCACTCACACACTAATACACAAAACAGCACACACTCACTCACACACTAATACACAAAACAGCACACACGCACTCACACACTAATACACAAAACAGCACACACGCACTCACACACTAATACACAAAACAGCACACACACACTCACACACTAATACACAAAACAGCACACACGCACTCACACACTAATACACAAAACAGCACACACGCCAACTCAGCACACATGCACTCACGCACTAACAAACGAAACAGCAAACACGCACTCACACACTAATACACAAAACAGCACACACGCACTCACACACTAATACACAAAACAGCACACACGCACTCACACACTAATACACAAAACAGCACACACGCACTCACACACTAATACACAAAACAGCACACACGCACTCACACACTAATACACAAAACAGCACACACGCACTCACACACTAATACACAAAACAGCACACACTCACTCACACACTAATACACAAAACAGCACACACTCACTCACACACTAATACACAAAACAGCACACACGCACTCACACACTAATACACAAAACAGCACACACGCACTCACACACTAATACACAAAACAGCACACACGCACTCACACACTAATACACAAAACAGCACACACGCACTCACACACTAATACACAAAACAGCACACACGCACTCACACACTAATACACTAATACACAAAACAGCACACACGCACTCACACACTAATACACAAAACAGCACACACGCACTCACACACTAATACACAAAACAGCACACACACCAACTCAGCACACATGCACTCACGCACTAACAAACGAAACAGCAAACATGCACTCACACACTAATACACAAAACAGCACACATGCACTTACACGACACACACACTTATATATATATATAAATAACACATTTCCTACTAAGGACTTTATCTCTTAATTATCAAAAATATCCGTTGTTGTAAAGCAAAACTAAATGGGCTCAGTAGCTGCTTATTGGTGTCTGCACATAGATGCCTCATGTGATTGGCTCACCCATGTGCATTGCTATTTCTTCAACAAATAGCTGAAGAATGAAGCAGATTAAAATAAAATAAATAAATTAGAATGTTGTTTAATATTGTATTCTCCATCTGAATCATGATAGAAAAATGTTGGGTTTCATGTCCCTTTAAGTTCATAAGTTTGGTGTATAATTGTTTTTGCAAAAGATCCTATTTTTTTATTCCAAGAAAAGTTCCAACTCTAAATGTCTCCCATCATGTGATCATGTGATATAGCATTAACCAAACAAAACAGAGTAATGTGTGCTATTTAACCAATGTTATTGGAGCAGTGTAATGTAGAAGATCACTGATTAAGTACTAATATATTTAAAAGGGATAGTATACACCAAAAATGTTATTGTTTAAAAAATAGATAATCCCTTTATTTGCCATTCCCCAGTTTTACATAACCCACACTGTTAGATCAATATACTTTTTACCTCTGTGATTAACTTGTATCTACGCTTCTGCTGACTACCTCCTTATCTCATATCTTTTAACAGACTTGTGATCCAGGCAATTAGCACTGACTTAAAGGGACAGTCAACACCAGAATTTTTGTTGTTTTAAAAGATAGATAATCCCTTAATTACCAATTCCCTAGTTTTACATAACCAACACAGTTATAATTATACACGTTTTACCTCTGTAATTACCTTGTATCTAAGCCTCAGCAGACTACTCCCTTATTTCAGTTCTTTTGACAGACTTGCATTTTAGCCAATCAGAGCTGTCTCCATGGTAAATTCACGTGCTTGAGCTCAATGTTATCTATATGAAACACGTGAACTAATGCCCTCTAGTGGTGAAAAACTATCAAAATGCATTTAGATTAGAGGCGGCCTTAAAGGTCTAAGAAATTAGCATATGAACCTCCTAGGTTTAGCTTTCAACTAAGAATACCAAGAGAACAAAGCAAAACTGGTGATAAAAGTAAATTGAAAAGTTGTTTAAAATTACATGCCCTATCTGAATCATGAAAGTTTTTTTTGGACTTGACTGTCCCTTTAAATAACTTCACGTGCGTGAGCACAGTGTTATCTATATGGAACACATGAACTAACACCCTCTAGCTGTGAAAAAGTGTGGCCTGCAAGGGCTTAGAAACCTAGGTTTAGCTTTTAACTAAGAATAACAAGAGAACAAAGCAAAATTGATGATAAAAGTAAAATTAGAAAGTTGTTTAAAATCACATGCCCTATCTGAATCATGAAAGTTTAATTTGGACTTTACTATTCCTTTAAACAAATCATTGACCAAGGCCTGTGTATAAGTCATAACATATTGCTTGATAGGTGATGCCTGAATATGTATTTAATCCTTTTTTAACCCACTTTGTAGTCTCCCCACATACTTTTAAGCTGTTCACAACAATATTCATTTGGACAGTTAACACACTGAAAAAAATAGCAAAGGATAACTGAGTTTACTTACTCATCTAATTAAGGACTACAGAGTGCAGCTGTATATTAGTAAACCTTCTGCTGACTGAATTAATTCCTTGCCCACCTCTTCACAATGTTTTAGGACTCGTTTGAACAACAAATTTGAATTGCTAGTATATAAAACAGAAAGCTGCAGGTATCTACCACAATGATTCAATTTGCCTAAAGACCACAGAGTAAAAAGACCGGTGAAGATAGTTTATTTCTTATGTAAATGTATCAGTGCCATCTAGTGTTCATTCTTACACACTGCATCCAATTAATAACCTCATACAAAGTCCAAAATAAATAAATAGACATCTATATACATAAATAAAAATACAGCCACTGAGCCACCACTATTTTATATATATAAAAATTGATTATTTAATACTCTCAGTTGCTCTAGTGGATAGATCCAGATTGTTCCATTGTTTAATAAAGGCTTAGACCCGGCTGAGCTGAAATTTGTATTTTATGAACGGATATGCAGCTGTATTCCAGGAAAAGACCATTGTTTGTCTCAAATGACCAGCTTTAATAGAAACCTTTTTCTAAACTCTTTTGCAATTACATTTATTTCTTATGTAGCCCTTCCTGTTGAACATTTGCACCTGTATACATTCTGCAGGAGAAGTTGCCTAGGCAACTATTAGACTGGTTGGTCATGTGATCAAGTGAAACTGAAAGAAGAGTGTAAGACACAGGAGGAAGCAGACATGTCAGAGCAGTGAAGGTGTGTGTGAGGCCTGGCTGTGTGAGAGCTGCAGACTTCATCTTGTAAAGTAACAGCATTCCTCTGCTGATTTAGTGTATGCTGCCAGCTGCAGTCTGACCCTGTGAGAGAGCTGTGGAGAAGAATGCAGACAAAGTAAATGACTGGCAGACCTTGGAGTTTTCTTTCAGCCTGTGCAGAATCCTGTCAGTGGTAAGAAGTATCCTCTCTCCTTGTCATACTGACAGGGCATTCTGTCCATCACATAAACTTATAAACAGCTCTTCCTGTGGATTGCAGTTTCCTATGAGCTGCAACTGTTTAAATGCATGTGGATTACCTTAAAGGGCCCCAACATTTATGTGCACCAACTGGTACCCATCAGCCATTAGGGTGAAGCCTGAGGGTGGGTTCGCAGGTGGTTTGGGAGGGTGCTGGGCCTGGTTAGAGAGAGTCGGTGTGTTAGTTAGCCACTGTATTTCTTGCCTTATTTTTATTTACCATAATCCTTTAATACATGTTCATACTGTTTTACTGTTATTACTGTGTGTGTTGTAGTTATTTATTATGTTCCTGTCTGGGAAACCCATTCTTGCCCTGGATGCCCAGTCAGGTGGAGGCACTGCCACAGTCATGTACCCCAACTCCCAGGTAGCGGAGACTCAGGATCAGCCTGCAGAGCACATGGAGGTAGCTGGGGTAAAGACCCACAGGGGTAATTGTGGGCCTAGGCCAAACCCCGTTACATTTGGTGGTACTGCTGAGATAAATTGGGGTACACCCAGTAAGGATCCGTTAATTCCCCGGCCCACACTCCCATTTGTAACAGATTGGGCCCAGCAACAGAAGGTACCATTGCATCATGCAGTGATGATATGCCAGGTACCTCCCTATAGTGAGATAAAACATGTCACCAAGTGCGTAGAGATTATACTGGGAATAGAGATGGCTACCATCAGAGACATCCTGCATGATTCATACGGTCAAACTTACATGTTAGTATATTCCCATGCAGATTTGAGAGGCCGTCATAGGCCTACATGTCTATACCTTCTTGAAACAGCTCCTGAAGGATGTCGCTTAGTGTACGCTCTCCCTGATAAGGAGGAAGGGGTTACACTGCAGCAACCCTCCACTATAGGCCAAAGAGACTTTAATGTATCAAGTTATTCCCAGATTCTGTCCCCTTTGTCAGAGAAACCCCCCAGGAGATTACCGGTTACCCCTGTAGAGACTGGGGCCATCCCCAAACGAAATGTCTACTTTTCCAGTGTGCAAGGGACAACTGCCCCTAAGACCCCAGATCTAGTGGTTCCCTCATCTCCAACATCCCCAAAACCAGGCGATTCCCTATTGAGAACCACAAGTTCAGGAGAGAGTAACATATCTGAAATACTGCAAAAACTCTCAGAAGCCATAGTAACAGCTACCCATACCCACAGTTACCGTAAGCTGAAAGTGTTTTCTGGGAATCAACCTGTTCCTGCCGGGGAGGAGCCCTTTAAGGCCTGGAAGGATAATGCTGTACAATTATTGGAAGAATGGTCTTGTACGGATAACATAAAAAAACAACGGATAATGGAGAGTCTTCGTTTCCCAGCTACAAATATGATAAGGCTGTTTAGAGGAGTGAATGAACAAGCTACCGCACAAGATTACCTGAAAGTTTTGCAGGATGCGTATGGAAAATCTGAGGACTCTGATGATCTATTAATCAAGTTCCTAGCCACTAAACAGAAGGAACATGAGAAAGCTTCAGACTATATCAATCGATTACAATTGTCACTGGGAAAACTGTTTCATAATGGAGCAGTCACTGCATCTGAGTTGGATGCTCGACTATCCAAACAAATTCAGAAGGGAGGCCTTAGCAATGATCCAGTCATGATCATGTTAAGAGTTAAGTTGGATGATCAAGTCTTGTCCTATTCCACACTGATCCGAAAAGCAAAAATACTGGAGAACCAAATGTCCCCATCTCCTCCACAAAAAGGAAATTCTTCTAAAGCTGCAGATAAAGAGGATATGGAACTGTTCGTCCTTAAAAAAAAGGTAGCTGAATTAGAATTATTGTCTAAGTCATCGCCAAGAAGAACAGATTATTCTCCTACCAGGAGGCAGCACCGCAGGGAGACCACAGGAAGGTTATTCCCAGAGGAACAGTCCCCCCGAGGGAACTGTTTTAAGTGTGGAAAATCAGGGCATTTCAAGCGGGAGTGTCCCACTAATTCATCAGATACAGAAGTGGATGTGCTAGCTATTGAGCTGGAGGAGGCTCAAGCTACCAGTCCTTTCAGGAAAAGAGGAAAAAGAACCACACCCATATTATCTGTGGGGGCCAAGATCGGGCCCAAATCTCTGATACAGTTACAAATAGAAGATATTCATGCCTCGGCCTTGTTAGATACTGGATCCCAGGTCACCATCATTAATAGAGACTTCTATGACCATCATTTAAAACATATTCCCCTGGAGCCAGCAGGAGAGTTGCAGTTGTGGGGAGTGGGATCTCAGGCCCAGCCTGTAGAGGGATGTATAAGAGTGACAATAACAATCCCACAGTTAAACACAGGAATGATCTGCCCTATGGAATTGGAAGCTCTTGTATGCTCCATGAAGAAAACAATGTGCGCCCCAATAATTTTGGGTACCAACGCAAGAATGGTGCAGGACATGTTCAGGGCCTACCTAACTGAAGTGGGAGATGTATCTCTAACCAGACTGATGGAAGTCAGCCCTGTTCTAGGGAAAGAATGCCATCGACTAGCCCTACAAGCTAGACCAGGATCATGCCACTACTCAGGGAAAGAACCTTTATTTGTAAGGCCTGGAGAGACTAAGACTCTACGAGCCATAGCATCTATGCACCATGAAATATCAGGAGGAACCAGGCAATACCTCATTGAGTCCTTGCCTGAGGAGGATGCAAAAAAAGGGTGGACTCTCATACCTGAGGTGAAAGACTGGCGGAATCACTGGTGTAAAGATTTTCCCATAATGATAAGAAACTTAACACCCACAGAGATCAGAATTGATCGTCACCAGAAGATTGGTGTGATTCACTTGTTGGACCAAGTCTCTTCAGTAATGTCTGTAAAGGCAGAACAGGGAGGTGATCATGAAGGACCTATAGTTTTTGAACTGGAAGATTCTCCTCTACCACCAAAGTGGAGAGATAGCCTCCGATCCAAATTAGCTACTCGAGAGAAAGTTTTCTCCAGGAAAGAAATGGATGTGGGATGTGCAAAGAGTGCCACACATGCTATCAGACTTTCTGACCCAGCTCCTTTCAGAGAAAGATCAAGGAGAATACCCCCTCGAGATGTGGAAGATGTCCGGGATATACTCAAACAGATGGAAGAATCTGGCATTATTAAAGAGTCCAGAAGTCCATATGCCTCACCCATAGTGGTAGTTAGGAAAAAGAATGGCACAGTCCGGCTTTGCATAGACTATCGGACTTTAAACAAAAGGACTGTGCCAGATCAATATACTCTGCCACGGATAGAAGATCTGCTAGATGCCCTTTCTGGAAGCCAGTGGTTCAGCGTCCTGGACTTGAGGTCTGGGTATTATCAGGTACCCATGAAGAAGGAGGATCAGGAAAAGACAGCTTTCATCTGTCCCTTGGGATTCTACGAGTTTACCAGGATGCCCCAAGGGGTCACTGGAGCTCCCGCCACCTTTCAAAGGCTGATGGAGAAGACTGTGGGGGATATGAATCCCAAAGAGTGCCTAGTCTATCTTGATGACCTCATAGTGTTTGGAAGGACACCAGAAGAGCACGAACAGCGATTGCTGAAGGTGTTGGATCGACTCCAAGCAGAGGGTCTGAAATTATCAATAGACAAATGTCGATTTGCCCAGAACTCTGTTACATATGTAGGTCACATTGTTTCCGCACAAGGTGTGACAACTGACCCGACCAAAATTGAAGCGGTGATGAACTGGCCCAGGCCAGATAACATCAGTGAGCTGCGCTCATTTCTTGGATTCTGCGGTTACTACCGGAGGTTTGTGAAAGACTATTCAAAGATTGCTCGAGAGCTACACAACCTGTTAAAGACTACCTCAGCTATAGAGGGTGTTAAGGCGCCAAGTCCTAAAGACTCCTTCGGAAAGAAATGGACCTCAGGATGCGAAGAAGCCTTCTTAATCTTGAAGAAAAGACTCACAGAAGCTCCTGTATTGGCATATTCAGATCCCGAGAAACCATATGTGCTCCATGTTGATGCCAGTATGGAAGGCCTAGGGGCCGTATTGCATCAGAGCTACCCAGAAGGGTTAAGACCAGTGGCCTACATAAGTAGAAGTCTAACTGGTGCAGAGAAAAACTATCCGGTCCATAAGCTAGAATTCTTGGCGCTCAAGTGGGCAATTGTGGACAAGTTACATGACTATTTATATGGAGCAACATTCGAGGTAAGGACGGATAACAATCCGCTTACTTATATTCAAACAACAGCAAAGCTGGATGCCACAGGGCATAGGTGGCTGGCAGCATTGTCAAACTATAGTTTCAGCCTTAAATACAAGCCAGGCCCTAAGAATGTCAGTGCGGATGCTCTGTCCCGCAGACCTGGACTTCCTCCTCATGAAGAAAAGGAGGAATGGGAAGAAATCCCTGTGCCTGGGGTAGGAGCCCTGTGCCAAACATATGTAGTGGCTGAGAGGCAGGATGAGTTCTCTGAACTCAGAGGAATAGACTCCATATGTCACTCCCCAGAAGCCGTACCAGAGGTATTCTGTGCTCCAGCAATGCTCCAACAGTGGTCTCACATAACCAATGAAGACAAGAAGAAAGCCCAGTCACAGGACTGGTATATAGGTACAGTCCTCAAGGCAATGAGAGCCAAGAACCCTAAATTACTGAGCTCCCTTCCCATTGGACAAAGAGATTTGTACCGGAGAGAATGGAGTAAACTACATCTAGAAGATGGAATCCTTTATAGAATTATAAAATACCATGACCACCCTGGTCGAAAGCAGCTAGTGTTACCTCATAGATATCGGGGAATGGTCCTGAGAGCTCTCCATGATCAACATGGGCATCTTGGGGTAGACAAGACCTATGGCCTGGTACAAGACCGGTTCTATTGGCCTCGCATGAGAGAACATGTTGAACATTATGTGAAGACCTGCAGAAGATGCATTCAGAGAAAGACTCTGCCTGTGAGAGCTGCCCCTATGGGCCACCTGAGAAGTACAGGACCCCTGGATCTTGTGTGCATGGACTATCTATGTATTGAGAATGATACTACCGGAATTGGGAATGTTCTGGTAGTAACAGACCATTTCACCAGATACGCTCAGGCTTTTCCCACTAAAGACCAGAAGGCTGTGACCGTAGCCAAGGTCCTCTGGCAGAAATATTTTATGCACTACGGTCTGCCCAATCGAATACATTCTGATCAAGGTAGAGACTTTGAGAGTAAGCTGATCAAAGAACTGCTGGATATGTTGCAGGTTCACAAGTCCAGAACAACACCCTACCACCCTGAGGGTGATGCCCAGCCTGAGCGTTTTAATAGGACACTCCTAGACATGCTTGGGACTCTGAAACAAGTGGAGAAGCGGTCCTGGAGTAAGCATGTAGAAGCCATGGTCCACGCATATAATTGCACAAGGCATGAGTCTACAGGATTCTCACCCTATTTCCTAATGTTTGGAAGGGAAGCCAGACTACCGATAGATGTCCGGTTGGGGGTGTCCCCAGATGGGACAAAGTCAGACTCTCACTTCCAGTATGTGAGGACCCTCAGACAAAACCTTCACAGTGCCTACGAGTTGGCCACTCAAGCTGCGGCAAAAATGGAGGAACGCAACAAAAGAAGATACGATACCAAAGTGAAGCATCAGGAAGTCCAAGCGGGAGATAAGGTTCTCCTCCGGAATCTAGGGGTACCTGGGAAACACAAATTAGCAGACAGATGGAAGGATACCCTATTTGAAGTTGTGTCTAAGCTAAAGGGGCTGCCAGTGTATAATATAAAAGGCCCAGAAGGCCGGATCAAAGCTTGGCATAGGAACCATCTACTACCAATAGCCTATATCGATGAAGAGGAAGGGAGTAGTAGTGAATGGGAGAAAAGCACAACGGAGAGTCCTGAAAATGAGGCAGTAGAGACCCCAGAAGCTCTTAGTGCTGATGATCAATGGTGGTCTCCTCCTGCTGAGGAAAAACAGCACTTTCCTTCCTCTCCTCCCTTAGCCTCCTCTACATTGAATCCCAACAGCCCCAACTTTGTGCCTGGGACCCCAAAAAGAGACTCTTGTATCATGGGAAAGCCAGGGTCTCAAGCATCTGGTGACCTCCCCACCCAAGTGGCCAGAGCTGAAGATTCCCAGGAACATTCTGGACTTCCTCAGAGAGAACAGAGACTGGGTACTAGAATACGACAGCCTCCCAGGGTTCTTACTTACGATCAAGTCGGAGAACCCAGTTATGTACATATGCCCCAGGTACAGTCTAAAATGGTTGATTTACTGTATGCGGTTGCGGACATTATGAATGTTGGAACCTCTCTGTACTAGAATAAACTGTAAGATAGTTAACATTTGTTTATAGGACTGCATTTATTATTATTTATATGTTTTGTTTTTTCAATTTACCTCTTGGTGGAACCTTGCCAGTGGAAGGCAAGGATTTTACAAGGGGGAGAATGTAGCCCTTCCTGTTGAACATTTGCACCTGTATACATTCTGCAGGAGAAGTTGCCTAGGCAACTATTAGACTGGTTGGTCATGTGATCAAGTGAAACTGAAAGAAGAGTGTAAGACACAGGAGGAAGCAGACATGTCAGAGCAGTGAAGGTGTGTGTGAGGCCTGGCTGTGTGAGAGCTGCAGACTTCATCTTGTAAAGTAACAGCATTCCTCTGCTGATTTAGTGTATGCTGCCAGCTGCAGTCTGACCCTGTGAGAGAGCTGTGGAGAAGAATGCAGACAAAGTAAATGACTGGCAGACCTTGGAGTTTTCTTTCAGCCTGTGCAGAATCCTGTCAGTGGTAAGAAGTATCCTCTCTCCTTGTCATACTGACAGGGCATTCTGTCCATCACATAAACTTATAAACAGCTCTTCCTGTGGATTGCAGTTTCCTATGAGCTGCAACTGTTTAAATGCATGTGGATTACCTTAAAGGGCCCCAACATTTATGTGCACCAACTGGTACCCATCAGCCATTAGGGTGAAGCCTGAGGGTGGGTTCGCAGGTGGTTTGGGAGGGTGCTGGGCCTGGTTAGAGAGAGTCGGTGTGTTAGTTAGCCACTGTATTTCTTGCCTTATTTTTATTTACCATAATCCTTTAATACATGTTCATACTGTTTTACTGTTATTACTGTGTGTGTTGTAGTTATTTATTATGTTCCTGTCTGGGAAACCCATTCTTGCCCTGGATGCCCAGTCAGGTGGAGGCACTGCCACAGTCATGTACCCCAACTCCCAGGTAGCGGAGACTCAGGATCAGCCTGCAGAGCACATGGAGGTAGCTGGGGTAAAGACCCACAGGGGTAATTGTGGGCCTAGGCCAAACCCCGTTACACTTATTTATTTTTAATGTTACTTTTTGTATGTACTGGAAAGTCACATGTGCAAATGACCCCAATTAGTTTACAGAAGTAAGAACCTAATGACTACTACAAATTTTACCGTTCACTTTGAATTTAAAACCTGCTTTCATTTTGTATCACTATTTACTAGTTAATATTGGCCTTTTTTTTTTTAAAGGGACAGTAAACAAAGAGATTCTTGTTGTTTTTCGAATCTCTAGAATAACATATCAGCAAAGTCTAAATGGTTTAGAATAAATTAACATTGTGTTTGCTGCATTTGTTTTTCAATAGCCAAATTCCACCCACCAAATGCCTTATTTGGAGGAGCCATTACATACTTGAGTCTGCAGACAACCAGGCTAAACACTGTCATTATGGCAGTATCAAGCAAATTGTTTTGCAGTTATTATCAGCTAAAGCCCATTAGAGATATATATGTAGCAGGGTTGGCCTTGAGAAGTAATCAGTGTGGATTTCTAGCTCTTAGAATTAGAAATCCACAATGATCAGAGGTAAATTACATGAAAGGGGGCAAAATAATTAAAGCACTATAAAATTGTATTTTCATGCATAACTAAACATTTTATCTTAAAATCTCTGTACTGTCCCTTTAATACAACATCTATCGCAGTGCCTTCCTGTTATTGTTGGTAGTAAAGTGATATATTTTCCAATGTCTTAGCTGTTTCAATCCATTGTATTTTTGTTTATAAATTGGAAAGGGAAACCCCATCTTTTTATTTCATGATTCAGACACATAATACACTTTTTATAAAGCTTCCTATGTATTGCTGTTACCAAATTGACTTTATTCTCATGTTCCCTTTGTTGAAGAACATACTTAGGTAGGTGGTTTGCACATATCCAGAGCGCTACATGGCAACAAATACTACTGCCCTCTAGTGTTCTTGCAAATGTATAACACTGCTAAAAGTATTCCACCAAAACTGATGCCATGTAGTGCACCCATCGGCTTTTCAACAAAGATATGAAGAGAAAAATATAAATTTGATAATAAAAGTAAATTGGAAAATTATATGTTCGATCTGATCATGAAAAAGGTTGGGTTTCACATCTTTTTAAAGGGACATTCCAGCCAAAATTGGAATCCACATGGGTGCATTTCAGTTTTGAATAGAAGCATTTTTGTAATATACATGTATTGGCAAACATGCTTCTAATAAAAGCTATAGCTGTTTCAAAGGTGTATTTAAGTATGCACCGTGCACCAGCATTTTAAACACAGCACTTGCTTTGAGAGCCTCTAAGGTGCTTGTAGCATCTCGTAATGACTCAATTTATTATGTGTTGACATGATACAAGCCCCACTGGTGTTCTGAGCTGCTGCCGTATTTAAAATGCTGCTGGTGCACTGACAATATCTAGCTGTACTTCACATGCACGTGCAGAGAAAAACGTTAACAATAAAATAGTGATAACTTTTACTAGAAGCATTTTTTGCCAATACATTTATATTGCAAATATGTTTCTATTCAAAGATGTAATTCGTCTATGTGCATTTCAGTTTTGACTGGAATGTCCCTTTAATAATATGTTAAGATCACCAAAGAGACAGTGAACTCTATAGGGATTATCTGTACTTTGGTTATTTTGTTCACACCTATTAGACTATTCCCAATGGTTATTGTTTTTGTTTTTTTATTATTTAAAATGTTGTAATAATATATCTGGTTATTGGTGAAGTTATTTAATATTGAAACGTTTAAACTGTTTACTGTATTTAATCTGTTTAAAGTGATAAAATAATAATGCAAACTATTCGTAGGCGTGCCTGTAATAAAAAAAATATAATTACTGTGTAACAAACTAAGGTTAACCTTACATAATTCCTGTTGAGAAAACATCCAAGAATCTGAAATGTTAGGCTAACATGCAAATTTTAATGTGTTTGGTGTCATAGATGTCACAGGTGTTAAATACACATAAAATATATATATATAATATTTTTTTTTAAATCTGAAGCACATTTAGTTGATTTAATTTCATTAGTTTGAAAAAGTTACATTTCAAACATAGGATATGATATTTGGATAAACAAGTATACAAGACATGATGAAAACAAAAAGTTATTACATTTCTAATATTTGTCATTACATGACTGTAAATAGAACCAAAGATATTATCAAATGGATATGAAACAGTCTGCTTTATTGCTGTAATAAACAAATAACTAACCATATATATACTTACATATACTTAAAGGGACACTGAACCCAATTTTTTTTCGTGATTCAGATAGAGCATACATTTTTAAGCAACTCTCTAATTCACTCCTATTATCATTTTTTCTTTGTTCTCTTGCTATCTTTATTTGAAAAAGAAGGTATCAAAGCTTAGGAGCCAGCAAATTTTTGGTTCAGACCATGGAGAGCACTTGTTTATTGGTGCTGTCCAATCAGCAAGGACAACCCAGGTTGTTCACCAAAAATAGGCCGGCATCTAAACTTACATTCTTGCTTTTCAAATAAACATACCAAGAGAATGAAGAAAATTTGATAATAGAAGTAAATTAGAAAGTTTCTTAAAATTGCATGCTCTATCTGAATCACAAAAGAAAAAATTTGGGTTCAGTGACCCTTTAACCCCTTAGTGACCAGGCCACTTTTCAATTTGTTGACCATCTGGGACCAAGGCTATTTTTGCATTTCTGCGATGTTTGTGTTTAACTGTTATTTTCCTCTTACTCATTTACTGTACCCACACATATTATATACCGTTTTTCTCGCCATTAAATGGACTTTCTAAAGATACCATTATTTTCATCATATCTTATAATTTACTATAAAAAAATTATAAAATATTAGGAAAAAATGAAAAAAAAAACCACACTTTTTCTAACTTTGAGCCCCAAAATCTCTAACACATCTACAACCACCATAAAATACCAATGCTAAACAGTTTCTAAATTTTGTCTTGAGTTTAGAAATACCCAATGTTTACATGTTCTTTGCTTTTTTGCAAGTTATAGGGCAATAAGTACAAGTAGCACTTTGCTATTTCAAAACCATGTTTTTTCAAAATTGGCGATAGTTACATTGTAACACCAATATCTGTCAGGAATCCCTGAATAACCTTCAAATGTATATATTTTTTAAAAGAAGACAACCTAAGGTATTAAACTTGGGGTATTTTGACTTTTTTCATGCAACCATTTTACCACCAATCTATGCCAAAGTTTGGGGGGGGGGGGGGAAATAATTTGATTTTTTTGACAAATAGCAATTTAAGAATACTTTTACTGATAAAATGGTAAGGGTTACTGCCGAATAACACCCTAATATGTCTTCAGTAGCATCTCCTGGGTACAGTGATACCACCCATGTATAGGCGTGTTGGGTTCTCTGTGGGCTAAAAGCCCTTATTTTTAGAGAGCGCATTCCAGTTTTTCAACTTGGAATTTTCACATCGGTCATCATGCACCCATGTCCTATTTGGGACATTTCTGAAGCTGGCCAATGGAATTTACCCCCATCAAACCATATATTTTTGAAAAGTAGACACCCTAGGGTTTTTCAAATGCTGATATTTTAACACTTTCCATGCACTAATTCAACCACCAGTCTTTGTCAAACTTTTGGGTAGTCATTTTTTTGTGTTATTTTTCACACACATTGTACTTTAGGCATGGATTTTCAGTTCCTGTTATGTGTTACTGCCAAAAAAACACCTCAATATGTGTTCAACAACCTCTCCTGAGTACAGTGATACCACCCATGTATAGGTGTGTTGGGTTCTCTGGGGGCTAAAAGGCCTTATTTTTAGGAAGCCCATTCCATTTTTTCCACTTTGAATTTTCACATCCCATGCACCCATGTCCTATTTAAGACATTTCTGAAGCCGGCCAATGTAATTTACCTCAATCAAACCATATATTTTTGAAAAGTAGACTTCCTAGGGTATTTCAAATGTAGGTATTTTAACACTTTCCATGCACTAATTTAACCACTAGTCTTTGTCAAACTATTGGGCATTCATATTTTTGTGTTATTGTTCACATACATTGTACTTTAGACATGGATTCACAGCTCCTGTTATGTGTTACTACCAAAGAAGACACCAATATGTGGTCACCAACATCTCCTGAGTTCAGTGATACCACCTATGCATAGGTTTGGTGGCTTGTTTGGGGGGTGCAATGCCAAATGTCTGACATGCGTTTGTGATTTTTTTTCACATTTAACATATTTTCTTTGCCTATCGTCTTTTTGGGGGGTCTTTTAACATACCCCAATTTATTTGTTTTCCATGAATGTGCATATATTTGAAAAGTTGACACCCCAAGGTATTGTATATGGTGTGCTTTGATGCCTTTGAAGCAACCGTTTTAGCCCAAAAAATTGGAGAAAGTGTATGGTGGTTATTTTTCAATTTTCATTTTTACAGACACATTGCTTTTTGACTATGATTTAGGAGAGACTGTTGTAAGTTATTGCAAAAGATTACTTCAGGTTGTTTTCTGCAAGGCACCCTGAGTACACCTATGCCCCCCATGCATAGGTTTGCCAGGATTTTGGGAAGGTTATGTTACAATTTTATGACTTGTGATTTTAGTTATTAACAAAGAGAGTATTTCTTCTGATAGGCCTATCTTTAGTTTGTGGCCTATTGCATACCCCACTTTTATTTATTGCCATGAAAGTGTATATTTTTTAAATGTTGACACCCCAAGGTATTGTATATGGTGTGCTTTGATGCCTTTGAAGCAACCGTTTTAGCCCAAAAAATTGGAGAAAGTGTATGGTGGTTATTTTTCAATTTTCATTTTTACAGACACATTGCTTTTTGACTATGATTTAGGAGAGACTGTTGTAAGTTATTGCAAAAACATACTTCAGGTTGTTTTTTGCAAGGCACCCTGAGAACACCTATGTCCCCCATGCATAGGTTTGACAGGGGTTTTGGTTAAAAAAAAAAATAACAGGCCCAATTTTAGAAAAAAATAGAGTAGTGAAATGTAAAAATCTGGCACAGTAAAAGTAAAAAAAACAAAAACCCATCTAACAGTAAACATAACCAAAAAATATTTATATATATATATAACACCAAATGTATTTTTTTTTTTTTTTTAAATTGACCATTGTATGGTACCGCTTGAAGCAGTCCCCAATGCAGAGTGCAGGCTGTCCAGGGCAATCAGGACAGTGATATATGGTGTCCCTTCTCTTCCCCCTCTTGGCACAGACTCTGCATTTTTTTTGTGGTTTCTGCTTTGCGGCAGTAGGGGCGATTTTAAAAATAAAATGAGTAGCCCCAACTCTGCTCTCTCCCATCACCGCCCGGGGAGCAGGTGCATCATGGTACAAAATCCCAGTAATAATCTGGAGCTGAAACTGTAAAAAAGTTTTTTTAACTCTGGGGTTTGCTTTTTTGAACAACAAAAAAGCGTTGTGGGTTGCAATCTGCATTAGATAAATTGCAACCTTTTTGTACCAGGCCCTTGTCTTCCGCATAATTAGGTAGGGCTGCAGCAGCTGATCAGCCAGATCAACCCCACCCATATGCCGGTTATAAGACTTGATGCACACTGGCTTCCTTATGATCTCAGCTCTGCCACGTACAGAAACCGCCACCGTCCTCTCTGTGTGGATGGTGGTAAGAAGGTATACATCCTTCTTGTCTCTGTACTTAAGTGCCAACAGCTCCTCTTGGCGCAGAGCTGAGGTCTCCCCCCTTCGTAGCCAGGTGCGTACAAGTTGTCCTGGGAAACCTGCGCGGTTCTTTTTAATTGTACCGCAAGCTACTGTATCAAAGCAATACAGTAGCTTGAACAAAAGGACACTTGTATAAAAATTGTCTAAGTACAAGTGATACCCTTTGTTCATTAGGGGTAATATCAGGTCCCAGACAATCTTGCCAGTGGTTCCCATATGTTCTGGGCAACCTGGAGGGTCAAGGTGGCTATCCTTTCCCTCATACACCCGGAAGGCCTGAGTATACCCAGTCTCGCTGTCACAGAGCTTATACACCTTTACCCCATATCTGGAGCGTTTGGAAGGAATATACTGCTTGAATCCCAGCCTTCCCTTATACTTCATTAGGGATTCATCAACGCATATATTCCTTCCAGGTGTATAAACCTCTGCAAACCTGGCAGAAAAGTGGGTTATCAGTTGGCGGATTTTATACAGCCTGTCAAATTGGGGATGCTCCCTAGGGGGGCACAGGCTGTTGTCGCTGAAGTGCATGAAATGCAGAATCATTTCATACCTCTTCCTCGACATAGTCTGGGAGAAAATGGGGGTAGAGCAGATGGGGCTACTACTCCAGTAGGAGCGAATGGAGGGTTTCTTTATGATGCCCATCAGCATAGTCAATGCCCAGAATTTTTTTAATTCTGGCACATTGATGGGGGCCCATTGCTGCTTTGCCAAATATGTTCCAGGCTTTGCAGCACGGAACTGATGGGCATATAAATTAGTTTGGGCGACAATGTTCCCCAATATATCATCGCCCAGAAACACTTCCAGAAACTGCTGGGGTCTAAAACCTGCCACATCTATATTTATGCCAGCATTTGCTGTGAAGGGTGGGATATCTGGCCTCTGGAGATGAGGCGTTACCCACTCTTCAGCAGCAATGGCAGCAACACGCCTCCTTCTGGCAGGGGGGCTGGCAGGGGGGGTAGCAGGGGGGCTGGCAGCCACAGATACATCACTATCAGTTGAGACTGCATCTAGTGATGTATCTGAGCACATGGCAGGGTCAAAATTGGGGTCTGAGTCAGAAATAGAGGCATCTGACTCTGACGCAAGGATGGCATACGCCTCCTCAGCACTATATCTTTTCTGTGACATTTTTGTATCTGTCACAGAAAACAATTACTAAAAAAAATTAAATTAACTAAATTAATTAACTAAATTAACTAGCAAAAAAGTACAGCTATGCTACTGCCAGTGATTTATAGCGATCACTGGCAAGCTAGTGGTTAATGGCTCTGAAAATTAAATTAAATTAACTAAATGTTTCTGAAAAGAGCTTTTGGGTTTTTAAAAAATTACAACAACAAAATTAACCCCTAAAAAAATGCACAGACAGCAAAAAAAGTACAGCTATGCAACTGCCAGTGATTTATAGCGATCACTGGCAAGCTAGGGGTTAATGGCTCTGAAAATTAAATTAAATTAACTAAATGTTTCTGAAAAGAGCCTTTGGGTTTTTAAAAAATTACAACAACAAAATTAACCCCTAAAAAAATGCACAGACAGCAAAAAAGTACAGCTATGCAACTGCCAGTGATTTATAACAATCACTGGCAAGCTAGGGGTTAATGGCTCTGAAAATTAAATTAAATTAACTAAATTTTTCTGAAAAGAGCCTTTGAGTTTTTAAAAAATTACAACAACAAAATTAACCCCTAAAAAAATGCACAGACAGCAAAAAAGTACAGCTATGCAACTGCCAGTGATTTATAGCGATCACTGGCAAGCTAGGGGTTAATGGCTCTGAAAATTAAATTAAATTAACTAAATGTTTCTGAAAAGAGCCTTTGGGTTTTTAAAAAATTACAACAACAAAATTAACCCCTAAAAAAATGCACAGACAGCAAAATGCAGCAAAAAAAAGTGCACCTATGCTACTGCCAGTGATTTATAGTGATCACTGGCAAGCTAGGGGTTAATGGCTCTGAAAATTAAATTAAATTAACTAAATGTTTCTGAAAAGAGCCTTTGGGTTTTTAAAAAATTACAACAACAAAATTAACCCCTAAAAAAATGCACAGACAGCAAAATGCAGCAAAAAAAGTGCACCTATGCTACTGCCAGTGATATATAGTGATCACTGGCAAGTCAGGGGTTAATGGCTCTGAAAAGAGCCTTTGGTTCTATATTTTTTAACAAATAAAAGAAATAAATCTCTCTCTCTGCTAAATACAGGTCTCTCTCTCTCTCCAACAAAATGGCAAGTGAGGAGAGGGAGGGAGATCCACACTGATCATAGTCAATATTTACAAATATTGACATGATCAGACAAATGGGGTATTTTATTATTATTTTTTTTTAGGGTGGGAGGCTCAAATTGGGTGACCCTAGCTTGCCCCTATGATGATGCAGGCTAGGGACACCCCCAGAGGCCCCATGATGCACTGGGCATCGCCATCTTGGATGCCTAGTGAAGGGGGAGGGGGGGGCTATTTAGGGCTTTTTTTTATTTTAATCGCTTTTTTTTTTCTTCCTTTTTTACTTTTATTTTACAACTAACTAAGTGCCTCGGCCCACCGAGGCACTTAGCACACAAGCAGAGCATCGGAAGCGTGTCCACGTGGAGCGAAACCGGAAGTGATCACTCGTGGGGGAGTGATCAATCCGGTCCCGGCACTCGGGAACAGTATTGCAGGATGCCTAGACCTCAAGGCAAGCCTGCAATACTGTTAGAGCAGCTGGAAGCGATTTCGATCGCTTCCAGTGCTCTGTTAAACCGACGACGTATGCCATACGTCCTCGGTCGTTAAGTGCTTTTTTTCTGAGGACGTATGGCATATGTCGTCGGTCGTTAAGGGGTTAATAGAGATTGTTGCTGTGTTGCAATAGTTTGGTTTTTTTTGTTTTTGTTTTTAACTTAATTTGAGCAGTGACCATTACTTCCTGTCAGAGCTCTACAGGGGGCTGGGGTCTCTACAGGAAGGCATATCTGCTTGATATTATAAATCTTCTAGAGTAACATGAGTTGGCTTACTGTTTAGTGAATGCAAGAGAAACAGGCAGTCTGTTTTGCACATGCTCAGAAGAGGTAGAATGCAACTTAAGTTAGCAACATGTCAGCTCCCTCACCTACCTGAGAGCAAGGGCTACAGTGTGAATTTCCAAGTGCTCATTTGGCAAGAAAATAAGTCAATTGTTTGCAGTTTTTGACTCAATTGGTCTCTTTTTATGTTTACTTTGATTAAGCATGTTTGTTTTTTACTAAAGCAATACTGTTTCATATATATATACACATAAACACATTGCATTCATATAAAATACTAATGATATAAACTGCTACCTACACCAAAATGAATCAATAATAAATTGATGCATCAACATTTGTCATTGCATTTATTAATTAGTTATTTTTTTAATAAAAAACCCCACCAGATTAACCCTTTAAACATGACTTGTTCCTTGCAAAATCTATGGCAAAGCATCAATAAATAACGTATATTGACACAAAAAATAGATTATTATAGCAACATGCAGAAGAGTTGTTCCTGCAATGAACCTACAGCAAAACTCAATGCATAAAATTGCAAAATAACCTCTAACATTAGTATTAATAAAGGCTGCTTTGCCGTTATAAAACATAACAGACACATTATAATGAAGACGCTAACAATTAACATATCAACAAAAGGAGTCAATCAGGGGCGATTTAGGTTTTGTGCTGCCCTAGGCACTGAGAAATCTGCACCCCCCCCCCATATTCCTCACCTTCATGCATTTATAGCTCATATCTGTCCCCTATATGTTTCTCACATCCTATATATTTCCCACATGTTCCGCCTCTCGGGTCTGACAGCAGCCTGCATAGATGAGTGGCACATGCTGGTGCCCCAAAGCACTGCCACTATCAACGCTAGGGTCCTCCTCCAAGTTGGCAGCTGAAGCCCCGGGATCTGACTGATCAAAGGCAGCGGTCAGCGTCCCCTCAAAGGCCAATAGAAAACCCTGCAATAGAGCACCAATCTCCCTCAGTAGATAGTCAGCATTTATCATATTGCGTACAGACTAGATCACTGGTTTTCAAACCTTTCAGGATTACTTTGGATGAGAGCAGGTAAAATAACCAGGTTTACTAATCAGCTGATTATTTCACCTGTGCTCCAGTTCAGATATCCTCAGAATGTGGCCTGTTAGGGAGGTCTGAGGACAGGTTTGAAAACCAGTGGGCTAGATTAATAGGTAGGCAGTGGAGTCATGTACAGAGATATAGAGGATGCAAGTGCATTCTTGGTGCTCTCTCACGACAGACCTGGGGTGTTTTGCCGGGGAGGTTGTGTATAAGGCCACAGCCTCTCAAAGTCTCCGGAATATTGTTGTTGACACATCTATCATGATATCTATCATGCTGGGATCTTTAACTGTAGAATATAATATGGTTCTCCACATCAGATGGTGAGAATAGAAGAAGATTTATTGCAGACTGGCCTCAAGAGCCGAAGTAGCAAACAATATTGTGACCAATTATGGTCGCCGCCTGGTAGTCCCCTGTGGGGTAATATTTTATTATACAACTAAAAGGTACATGAAACCCGTTTTTTTTTTCTTTTATGATTAAAATAGAACTTAACAATTTCAAACAACTTTCCAATTTACTTCTGGTATCAAATGTGCTTCATTCTCTTTGTATCCTTTGCTGAATGAGCAACACTGCACTAGTGAGAGCTAGCTGAGCAGATCAGGTGAGCCAATGAAAAAAAGGCATTTTTATGCAGCCACCAATCAGCAGCAAGCTCCCAGTAATGCATTCCTGCTACTGAGCTTACCTAGGTATGTTTTTCAACTAAGTATACCAAGAGAAGGAGGCAAATAAGATAATAGAAGTAAAACATACCATATTTATAAGTAATATAACAAAGCATGCAAAAAAGCAATCAAATTAGCCGAAAATGAAAAATGAATTGCAAAGGATTCTAAGTCTAACCCTAAAAGGTTCTTTAAGTACATAAATAGCAAAAAATCTAAGAAGGACAATATAGGTACATAAAAAAGCGTGGAGAGTAGCATGGTTAACAGTGGCAGGGAGAAGGCTAAGGTACTAAACCAGTTTTTTTTCTTCAGTATACACAAGAGAGGAACCAATGGAGGATACTTTGGAACAAACTAGAACATGCCAGCCCATACCATTAACTGGGATATCAGGAAAAATGGATAGTATTAAAGGGACACTGAACCCAAATTTTTTCTTTCATGATTCAGATAGAGCATGCAATTTTAAGCAACTTTCTAATTTACTTCTATTATCAAATTTTCTTCAGTCTCTTGGTATCTTTATTTGAAAAGCAAGAATGTAAGTTTAGATGCCGGCCCATTTTTGGTGAGCAACCTGGGTAGAAAAATTGATAATAGAAGTAAATTAGAAAGTTGTTTAAAATTGCATGCTCTATCTGAATCACAAAATAAAAAAATTGGGTTCAGTGTCCCTTTAAGGTAAATAAAACTTCAGGTCCAGATGGAATATACCCAAGGGTGTTAAGGGAATTTAGCACTGTTATAGACAAACCAGTACTTTTAATTTTTCAAGACTCATTATTCTCAGGCATGGTACCCCAGGATTAGAGTAAAGCAGATGTGGTGCCACTCTTCAAAAAGGGAAGCAGGGATCATCCAGGAAGCTATGGACCAGTTAGTCTGACATCAATAGTGGGGAAGATATTTGAAGGGATTATAAGGGATTATATTGATGAGCACATTCATGTAAACAAGATTATGAGTTCTAATCAGCATGGTTTTATGTGAAATAGATCATGTCAAACTAATCTAATTAGATTCTATGAGGAAGTAAGTAACAATATAGATAAAGGGGAATCAGTTGATGTGATATACTTAGATTTTGCAAAGGCGTTTGATACAGTGCCACGTGAGAGATTAATGTACAAAATTAAGGCACTGGGAATAGCTGAAAATGTTAGCTCATGGATAAATAACTGGATAAAAGATAGGGAGCAACGAGTAGTAGTGAATGGATCATACTCCGATTGGACAAAGGTAATCAGTGGAGTCCCCCAAGGGATCAGTACTGGGCCCTGTTCTTTTTAATATTTTTATAAATGACTTGGAGCATGGATTAAATAGTAACATCTCTATTTTTGCAGATGATACTAAGTTAAGTAAGGTCATTAGGTCAAAGCAGGATGAACTTTCATTACAAAGGGATCTGCAAAAATTAGAAGTATGGGCAGGTAAATGGAAAATTAGATTTAATACGAGAAAATGCAAGGTTCTACTTTTTGGAAGTAAAAATAAGCAGCCAACATATTATTTAAATGTGACTAGATTTAGCTAAACAGAGGAGGAAAGGGGTTTGGGAGTAGTAACAGATAACAAGCTAAATATGGGTGCACAATGCAGGGCAGCAGCTACAAAGGCTAATAGGATACTAGCATGTATTAAAAGAGACATTGATGCAAGGGAGGAAAGCATAATTCTGTCACTATATAAATCCCTGGTAAGACCTCAACTTGAGTATGGAGTGCAGTTCTGGTGACCGATCGCGAAAAAAGATATTGCAGAACTGGAAAAAGTTCAGAGAAGGGCCACAAATCTAAAAAGGGAATGGAGAATTTAACCTATGAGGAGAGGCTAGCCAAACTTGGTCTGTTTTCTTTATAAAAAAAGGCGCTTGAGAGGTTACATGATTACTTTATATAAATATATTCAAGGCCCATATTCAGAGATGGCAGAAGCTCTGTTTATTACAAGAAAATTGTTTGTGACAAGAGGTCATAATTTAAGGTTGGAGGAAAGGAGATTTAAAGGGACAGTCTAGTCCAGAATAAACTTTCATGATTCAAATAAGGCATGTAATTTTAAACAATTTTCCAATTTACTCTTATCACCAATTTTGCTTTGTTCTCTTGGTATTCTTAGTTGAAAGCTAAACCTAGCAGGTTCATATGCTACTGTCTTAGACCTTGAAGGCCCCCTCTCATCTGAAAGCATTTTGACAGTTTTTCACCACTAGGGGGTGTTAGTTCATGTGTGTCATATAGATAACACTGTGCTCACGCATGTGGAGTTACCTAGGAGTCAGCACTGATTGGCTAAAATGCAAGTCTGTCAAAAGAACTGAAATAAGGGGGCAGTTTGCAGAGGCTTAGATACAAGATAATCACAGAGGTAAAAGTGTATTCATATTACTGTGTTGGTTATGCAAAACTAGGGAATGGGTAATAAAGGGATTATCTATCTTTTAAAACAATAACAATTCTGGTGTAGACTGTCCCTTTAATCTTCTGCAACGGAAATGTTTTTTCACTGTAAGAGCAATAAAATTATGGAAATCATTACCAAAGGAGGTAGTGAATGCCAATACCCTAGATACATTTAAAAAAATGTTTGGATACATTTCTGTCTAGAAACAAAATTCATGGATATGATTGCTAGTATTAAATGGGTCACATTTTAGTGGGATTATTTAGGCTTAACTGGAGCTTTTTGTAAGTATTTTAGATTTGTATAGGTTGAACTTGATGGACTTTTTTCAACCTCATCTACTATGTTACTATGTATGTTAAAATAGAAAATTGTTTAAAATCACATATTCTGTCTGAATCATGAAAGAAAAATGTTGGGGTTCATGTACCTTTATAGGCAAAACCTAATTTTAAACAATTTATGTATACAAGAAAAAATGTACGCAAACCAGTGCTACTGGCGGAACCCTCTAACCTCTCTATCCAAGTATGCCTGTCTGTGTGTTGTCTTTATTCTTTGTGCTAGGTTGATACTTCTGAGGTTTCCCAGGGGCCTCATTGTAAAGTTGATATCATATTTAAAATGTATTGGGCATAGCTTCCCCTATCTTTTCAACAGTTTTGTTAGGGGATGTTCATTCAATTAGCGTCTATAGTTAAATTAAAGGTACAGTAAACGTCTTGATATTATTATATAAAATGTTTACTTATTGTAATGAAACATCTTTGCATTATACTTTCATTATTTATTTTGACCCCTTTTCGTACAATTTAACTCTGAAAATTGAAGATATTTTCTTATTCTCTGAACTTGAAATGCATCCTGCTTACTTGTCAAGGCTGATGTGACGTTGTGGCGAGTTTTCACTGGGTATTGTGCAATCAGCAGTTTCAATAGAATGTGGTCGCTCACGACATTCAGCTTTTTTTCCTTAGGCTGGATTTCTGTATCCCTGCCCTGTGGCACATGTTGCTGAACTACAAATAAATGTATTAATACTAAATAATAATAACTACCAGTGGAATATGTGAGTTTTCTTAAAGGGACATAAAAACCGCAAGAATTATTTCATGATTCTGTGTAAAATTAAAAAAACTTTCCAATTGATTTCTATTATTAAATTGACTGTGTTCTCATGGAGTCCTTTGTTGAAAAGTGAGGTGCAATAGCATGCATGTGACTGGAGCAATATATGGCAGAATTTTTATAACTATGTTATACATTTGCTAGAACAGTAGGTGGCAGCTGTGTTTCTTGTCACATACTACTCCAGAAATGTGCGCACTACCTAAATCGATAACTCTTCAACAAAGAATACTGTAGGAACAAAATCAATTTGATAAAGGTAAATTTATTTTTTTTTTAAACTATATGCTCTGTCTGAATCATGAAAATGAAATTTATTCTTACCTGATAAATTTGTTTCTTTTACGATACGATGAGTCCACGGATTTCATCCTTACTTGTGGGATATCGCCTCCTGGCCAGCAGGAGGAGGCAAAGAGCACCACAGCAGAGCTGTATATATATAGCTCCTCCCTTCCCTCCCACTCCAGTCATTCGACCGAAGTTAGGAAGAGAAAGGAAAAGCCAAGGTGCAGAGGTGACTGAAGTTTAATAAAATTAAAGACCCGTCTCAGAAAAACAGGGTGGGTCGTGGACTCATCGTATCGTAAAAAGAAACAAATTTATCAGGTAAGAATAAGTTTCATTTTCTTTTACAAGATACGATGAGTCCACGGATTTCATCCTTACTTGTGAGATACAATACCAAAGCTATAGGACACGGATGAAATGGGAGGGACAAGACAGGGAACCTAAACCGAAGGCACCACTGCTTGAAGAACTTAATATCTGTGGAATGCATAGGTTCAAACGGAACCCCTTGAAGAACATTAAGAACTAAATTCAAACTCCAAGGAGGAACTTTTATTAAAGAAAATCTGCTCTCTAAACTGTAATGTCCTCTCAATGCACGAGGGACAAAAAGTAAGAGGGGGTTCCACAATGGCATTTAAACACATAGAACATGTACTGTGTTCAATGTCATCCATGATAACAATAAGCAAAAGCTAGATTGGTCGTCTCACTTTACCTTTTCCAATCACTAACACAGGCAAAGAGAATGACTGGAGTGGGGGGGAAGGGAGGAGCTATATATACAGCTCTGCTGTGGTGCTCTTTGCCTCCTCCTGCTGGCCAGGAGGCAATATCTCACAAGTAAGGATGAAATCCGTGGACTCATCGTATCTTGTAAAAGAAAGAAACATTTTGGGTTCCATGTTCCTTTAACTCCATGATGCAGTAAGTAAAATTATATTAAAGGGATATTCCAGCAAAAATTGGAAACCACGTGGGTGCATTTTGGTATTGAACAGAAGCAATTTTGTAATATACATGCATTAGCAAAAATGCTTCTAATAAAAGCTATAGCTGTTTCAAAAGTGTATTTAGGTATGCACCGTGCACCAGCATTTTAAAACACAGCACTTGCTCAGAGTGCTTATAGCATCTGGTAATGACTCAATTTGTTAATTACGGACATAACACAAGCCCCATTGATGATTTGAGCAGCTGCAGTATGTAAAATGCTTGTGCACTGAGAATATCTAGCCATGCTTCACATGCACGTGCAGAGAAAAATGTTAACTCTAAAACAGTGATAACTTTTACCAGGGCCGTCTTTAATATTGATTGGACCCTGGGCAAAAATTTTCTTGGGCCCCCCCTCCCCCACCCCATGCAATTTCGCTCTTCACCCCAACATCCCAAAAAACAACTAAATCCATTTTTTTTATTATTAGCCCAGCGGTGGATCATCCACTGCTGGGCTAATCATTTAAAAAAAAAAAAAAAAATTGCATTATGTGAAACTGGACCTAAGCAGAACTAATAAGTAAATAAATATATAAATTCCTCCACTGTGGATTCATTTAATATTCTTTTGAATGTGATTCTGGTGTGAGGTTAGCTGGTTAAAGAGATTTAGGGCAGCCAACAGGAGCAAAGCAAGGTAAAGGAGGAAGCATTGAGGTGCAGACAAATATAAGTTTACTGACTGGAATAGCAGAACTACTATGGGAAGCTGTAAAATCTGAGACAGAGAGAAAATAAAAACTATAAAAATAAACCTTACATTGTGTGAAGTATCAGCATGATGCTATACATCAGCCACACCAGCACATGTAGCTTCTTTGCTAGGAACAAGTTCCCTCTCACCCTGAACTAGACAATGCTGCATGGGGAGGCGCGTGTGTGCACTCACTTATTCTTCCCACTGACACCTTTCTGCAAAGCACTATTCCCCTAAGAAACTTCAGTTAGTTGATCTTAGGGCCACAGCAGAAAGAGCAGGGCTAAGGGGACCAGTAGACATGATGCTGTCTGTCCAAGGCTGCATGGATACAGTGTGAGATGAGTCACACAGCCTCAAGACTGAAGAGAGCAGTGTATGCAGCTGCACAGATGCTCAAATCCTCATGTGCCTGCCGCTCCAGCTTTCTGCTGCATGCGCCTACAGTCAGCCCTACCCAGAAACAATCCCCACCACCAGAGCAGTTACCTGGTAACAGTGGTAACTCCAGTAAGACCTTTTCTGATGCAGTGGGAAATGGCTGGATGCCGAGTTAGGGCTTTGCATTCAGTGCTGCACAGTGCACATCTAAAACAGCACATGGCACTAGCTTGGCATGTCACCGACACGGTCTGGCACAGTTTTTAAAAAAAATATAAGCAGAGTACTTTTGACTGTGACAGTATTACGACTGAATGTGTGTGTTCCCCATGTCACATCAGCAGTCTGGTATGAACCATTAAAAAAAAAAAAAAAAAAAAAAATTTTTTTTTTTTTTTTTTTTTTTTAGGACTCTTGGGCCCCTCAACAGAGACTGGGCCCAGGGCAGCTGCCCCTTTTGCCCTGTGTTAAAGATGGTCCTGACTTTTACTATAAGCACTTTTGCCAATACATTTATATTGCAAATATGATTCTATTCAAACATGAAATTCATCTATGTGCATTTAAATTTTGACTGGAATGTCCCTTTAAAATTAGTGAACATTTACCGACCCTTTAATAGATGACAGCTGTAAAGGTAGCTGCATCTGGGTAATGGTTTTCTGTATATATGACTGATGATCGTGACAGTTGCATTTAGTAAGCTGATGCAGGTTTTGAAAAATAATAAAAAAGATTTATTAATGGATAAAATAAACTAAATATCATTTTCTAAGTTCTTTTCCCCTTCTGTTTATATTAGAAATACATAATCTATGTAGCAAAATAATTTATACATGAGATATAAAAATGTGCAGTTAAAAGCCTTTGTATTTATATAGGGTGATAAATAATGAGATCTGATCTCCCTTTAAGCTCAACCCATTTTAATGGGTTGTAATTTCAAAGAGCTAAATATAGCCATTCCATACACAAAAATTCATAGCAGCTCAGGCTAGAACATATCCCTTAAATATCCACTTGAGAATGTTTACTTGGAGATGCACTACTGCCCCTCTGAGAGTAATGAACAAACAACATTTGCAGAGCTGAATTATATGAAAAGTAGATGAAATTAATAATGTCATTTTATTATATTTATTTCTGCCAGATTACAAGTGGAGCGCTAATTAATGATCCCTCTCAAGCATCAACAGAGCTAGAAGTAAGCTTTTTGCTTGTGTCAGGTTGCGCTAGTATTATGAGTTGGAAGTAAACTGTTTTTGCTCGTATGCTAACTCGACAAGTGCAAAAAGACAAACTTACAATGCTTATTCCCCCATAGAAGTCAATGGAGCAAACAAAGTGGGAAAAAACTGAAATTATGCTTACCTTTTCTTCTGTACGGGGAGAGTCCACAGCTGCATTCATTACTTTTAAGAAATACAGAACCGGGCCACCAGGAGGAGGCAAGGACACCCCAGCCAAAGGCTTAAATACCTCCCGTACTTCCCTCATCCCCCAGTCATTCTGCCAAGGGAACAAGGAATAGTAGGAGAAATAGGGTGAAAAAAGGTGCCAGAAGAAAGAATAATAAAGAATTTAAGGCCGCCCACAGATAAAAATGGGCGGGGAGCTGTGGAATCTCCCTGTACAGAAGAAAAGAAAATTATCAGGTAAGCATAATTTAAGTTTTTCTTTTTTAAATGGGGAGAGTCCACAGCTGCATTCATTACTTTTGGGAAATCAATACCCAAGCTTATAGAGGACACTGAATGAAAACAGGCGGGAACAAAAAGGCGGCCCATTCTGATGGCACCACAGCCTGACACAACCCGGATTCCCGATAAAAAACTACTTCAACAGAAGCAGGAAGAACAAAAATATATAAAAAGGACAAGGTAATTGCCCATCAATTAGAACCATAAGGATCCCAATTAACGATCACTCTAAATTCTGGACTCCACTGAGTGCAAAAGCTTCTTAGGAGACAAAAGTCCCACTCTCTAGAAGCACACAAATAAAAACCTTTCCATGAACAATGGCAAGGGAAACAACAAACAAACAAACTCCCACACCACATTCTCCCTAACCCAAAGAAGGGAAGAATCAGATAAGAAGGTCAGAAAGAACCTCCAGAAACAATCGCCGAAGATTCAAGGACAAAACAGAGAGAGAAGCCCCTAGCATAACTCAAAAAAGAGCAGCTACCAGGCTGCAAAAGGACAAACTCGCGTAGAAAATACACCACCGACGGAGGAGAGCAAAGAAAGGAAAAATTCCAGATCACCTCCTACATGGATCCAAAAAGTAACCAAAGTAAAGCCTTAACCAGAACCAAAGTCCCGGAAGGGCAAAAGGACAAAAAAGGGAGAAAAAGACTACCTTAACATAAACAGCTAAATTAGCACAGAGAAACTGAACACCCGTAGGTCAGAAAAAAACCTCAGGAACAGAACAGGAACGGAATAGTAACAAACGTTTAGGCCACAAACGAAAGCCGCAGGCTTACATCAGCTAGGCAGTCAGACTAGACACCAAACCATAGTAGCTAGCCAACCTAGAAGCTAGCAAACTTGTACCAGGTAATTTCTGGAAAGGAACAAGAGAAAAAAGCAGGGCAGACCAACTCCCCCCCCCCCCCACTAGAAAACGGGAAAAGGGAGGACAACACAGTGACCAAAAAGGAAGAACCAACTACCTGCTAAGGGAAGGTTCCCGAACCAACTGTAAGGCCTCCCAACCCAAGTAAGGAGTCTCTGGGAGACAAGATACGTGGTCAATGCCCAAACAGAGCAGTCCGAATCCCTGACCCCTACTCCGATCGAACAGTCCTATCACAGAAGTGACTGTCAATGTCACAAGGACAAAGGAGATCAAAAAAATTCCAGCATTGCCAAGGCCCAGAGATCAGAGAATGAATCTTCAACCACAAGTTCCTAAGGAAAAGCTGCAGGAAGGAGGCACAGACACCCAGAGCGATGAACCCGGATCTAGGATACCTATCCTTATTACCACTCAGAAACCCGAAGGGAGGGTACACTGCAAACAAGAGAAACCCTCAACCCACTGAACCCCTAGAGTCAGATGAGGAAACTACCTCAGGAGGAGCCAACTGGATAGGCGCAGTAGACCAGATCCTTCCAAATAGAAGGAAAACGAAGAAACCCAGGAATATTCCAGTAAAGAAATTCCCATGAAAAACATCCTCCGTTTCTCCAGAAGAGAAAAAGAACCGCCCCAGTAGGAACAAGGAGATTCCCCAGGACCGGGAAAACAAGCCTGCTACTGAACGCCGAACAGATCCAAGACTATTAAAATCTTGAAAACAGAGTAACCAAAAGACCAAGTTGAAGACAAAGACTAGTTCAAAAAACCGGACCCCCAAAACCAGGTGCCGGATCCAGATTAAAAACCTTACGGAACAACCACAAAGTCACCTGGAAATGAAATTTGCACCAAAGTTGATGCATGCCATACCACCATGGGGTCTTAAACTCTGATCTCTCATGATGTATCATGTATAAGGGGATACTACGGGACAAAAATGGTCCCTAAAAACCTAGTCTCCACAACCGGATGACCAAAAGTCCTACCCCAAAAAGGCAAGGGAAAGCGAAAAGCATAGCAATCCTCAAAAATTAGGAAAAAAACATTGGCAAAAGAGATCTGAAAATCAGACAATCCAATCCACAAGGAGTACCAATAGGGGGGAATAATCACCCCCTACATCAGGTACTGGAGATCTCCAAGTAGTCATCTGATCCTCCCCCCTCGGAAGGGAGGACTCCAGCTCCTGTCTAAGGACCTCCGGAACAAACATACTGCTATAGCAGAATTCTTAATCCCTTAGTATTGAGTACGACCAACATCAGACGCCCCACCAAGATGAATAAAGTAGGACCCGCCTGATATCTAGGATTGAAAGACCTCCTATAACTTGTAGAACAAGAAAAACAACCTTGTAACAAGAGGTAAGCAAACTTAGTACCCAAACAGGACCAGCCTGTTGTCAAGGATACAAAATGTCTGATATACCCCAAAAGAACAGAGTGAACTAGTACCCAACCAGGACCAGCCTGCTGACCAGGGTACAACTGAACTGTTCAAGGGCTAACTGAAAGTTCTAAACCCTAGCAGAGCTAGACCAAACAAAACAGACAAACCACAGACAAATAAGCCCTGAGGCTTAAACATTGACTTGAAATAAAAAATTATTTTTTTTAGACTTCTGCCGGAAGTAACATCTATAGCGACCATAAAATTGATAGCATCAAAATCCCAGAGAAAAAGGAATTTCCCTAACAAGGAAAAGACTACAACCGCCACAAACTCCAAAATAAAGAAATAAAACACATCCTAACTGGATCAAAAGAAAATTGGCCACACCCGCAGGTGAACGCCAAAGAGGAATGGAAACACTAACAGGACCAGCCAGTCAGAGACCTGATTCCTCAAGAGCTCAGAACTAGGATTAAATACATAAACAAAAGACAATGAGGAGAAGGATCCACATCCCTCCACTCGTCTAGCGCTGTTCGCCATCAGAATCAGAAGACTGAAGATCCTGTGGCAAATAAAGACTGAAATCCTCCAAAGCCTCCAATACGTGCCTTGGCAGTACACGCAGGCACATCAGTCTGAATCTAAAGGCAAAACTCAGCATTTGAAGGCTCCGACCCTGACGGCTGTACCACCGAAGCCTCCGAGGGAACCGCTCCCTCAGAGGAAGGACCCGTCTCACCTGGCGACCCCAGTTAAGAGGACATGGATAAGCTCTTCGCTGGCCCTCAGGAAGCTGTAAATATGCCAATGCCAAAAATATGGCCATGCGCAACCGAGCAGCAACCTCTGGTGGAAATAAACCCTCCAGAGAAGGGGCAACGGTATTTGGGACAACTGTCTGTGTAGGAACAGAAAATTCAAGGGAGCGCACCTCACGGGACACAGAATGCTCAGAGGCGGACAGCTCAGCGGTCTCTAATCTCTCCCCAGAGGAAGAAAAGAGCACTCTATTACTGCATATGGAACATAATTGATTAGGCTGGATTACCTGGGCCCCCATACAATCTAAGCAGGAAACAGACTCTGAATCAGAGAAATCCTCCTCAGAAAAATCAGAATCCTCCGTTACTTGACCGAACAAATTTTGGACAAAAATAACTGGCACCTCATACCCCCAATGGCTGGGGCACTCACCAACTCCTATGACCCAGCAAGAAGAGAACAGACTCTCTCCACCGACACTCACTCAAGAACACGGAAATGGAGAATAAAAACATGACCATGCACGGTCACGAGGTGCAGCCCACAGGCCAAGGAAAAGCATGCCAGTCCCATCAAGAATTGCATAGCTTGAAAAACCTGCACGTTCCGTAAAAGCCATGAGCCCCAACATCACTACACATAAGCAGACAGAATCACATAACAAATATGATTAAAGTCCCCCACTGTTCAATAACCCCCTCAGGAGATATTAACCCTAGATTCCATAAAGATAAAGGAGTCCCACTGAGACCCTGTGTTCTATCATTACATTATATTCCCACAGTGAAAGGAAAATGAAACAATCTTACCGGAATCTATGCCGTGGAACAGTATCACGGTCCTTCAAGTTTGACAGATAGTAGCGTCACTTCTGACTTGAATGAAGAAAGCAGGCAGCGAAACTCGTCAATGCTGATTGCTTATGGAGCTGTTAATATGAGTCAAGATGGTTTTGCAGAAAGACTCTCCCTTTCATCCATGCTCTCACTGAGAGGCTGACAGGACTACTTAAAACTCCAGTCCCATCTCGAAGAGTACTACCCTCCATAAGAGACTATTCCGTAATCTTCTGACACTTCTCTGCCAACCTCCTGTGACAAAAGGCAAAGAATGACTGGGGGATGAGAGAAGTAGGGGAGGTATTTAAGCCTTTGGCTGGGGTGTCTTTGTCTCCTCCTGGTGGCCAGGTTCTGTATTTTCCAAAAGAAATTAATGCAGCTGGGGACTCTCCCCGTTTTAAGAAAAAAACACTCTTGCGCAAACCTGATTAACATGAAAATATAAAAATGTCACATTTCAATGTTCTTTACATACAGAAATAAATGTTCTATTTATTCATAAATACATATTTCTATATATATATGATGGTATTTTGGTATAATATATATCTATGCCTATTTATATACATGATTATATATAGGTATAGATATATACAGATATGTATATATAGGAATATATATTTATAAATAAATAGAACATATTCTGCTATGTACAGAACATTGAAATGTGAAATATTTAAAGTGTCAGTAAACCTTAAAAATAATGTTATATAATTCTGCACATAGTGCAGAATTATATAACATTATATTATCCTTATCTGTATAAAACGTAATATTCCCTTTTAATTTTAAAAAACCCGGCTGTTTTACAGACCCGCTCTCTGCTCTCTGCTGAGCGAGTCTGTTTTATTCACACAGCGCATCGGGCCAGCTGTATAGTCACAGCCCGGCCCGACCGCGCCATTATACACAGTGCAGCTCGCTCCTGCTGTCAGACAGAGCAGGAGTGAGCTGCACTTTGTGTTATGGCGCGGTCGGGCCGGGCTGTGACTATACAGCTGGCCCGTTGCGCTGTGTGAATAAAACAGACTCGCTCAGCAGAGAGCAGAAAGCGGGTCTGTAAAACAGCCGGGTTTTTTAAAATTAAAAGGGAATATTACGTTTTATACAGATAAGGATAATATAATGTTATATAATTCTGCACTATGTGCAGAATTATAGAACATTATTTTTGAGGTTTACTATCCCTTTAAGGTAAATACATAATTAAAACCTTTATTAAATAAGAATATTGCATAAAACAGAATTTATGCTTACCTGATAAATTACTTTCTCCAATGGTGGTCCACGGCGTCATCCTTACTTATGGGATATTCTCTTCCCCAACAGGAAATGGCAAAGAGCCCAGCAAAGCTGGTCACATGATCCCTCCTAGGCTCCGCCTACCCCAGTCATTCGACTGACGGACAGGAGGAAATATGCATAGGAGAAACCATATGATACCGTGGTGACTGTAGTTAGAGAAAATAATTCATCAGACCTGATTAAAAAAACCAGGGCGGGCCGTGGACCGGACACACCGTTGGAGAAAGTAATTTATCAGGTAAGCATAAATTCTGTTTTCTCCAACATAGGTGTGTCCGGTCCACGGCGTCATCCTTACTTATGGGAACCAATACCAAAGCTTTAGGACACGGATGAAGGGAGGGAGCAAATCAGGTCACCTAAACTGAAGGCACCACAGCTTGCAAAACCTTTCTCCCAAAAATAGCCTCCGAAGAAGCAAAAGTATCAAATTTGTAAAATTTGGCAAAAGTGTGCAGAGAAGACCAAGTCGCTGCCTTACATATCTGGTCAACAGAAGCCTCGTTCTTGAAGGCCCATGTGGAAGCCACAGCCCTAGTGGAGTGAGCTGTGATTCTTTCAGGAGGCTGCCGTCCGGCAGTCTCATAAGCCAATCGGATAATGCTTTTAAGCCAAAAAGAAAAAGAGGTAGAAGTTGCTTTTTGACCTCTCCTTTTACCAGAATAAACAACAAACAAAGAAGATGTTTGTCTGAAATCTTTAGTAGCCTCTAAATAGAATTTTAGAGCACGGACTACGTCCAAATTGTGTAACAAACGTTCCTTCTTTGAAACTGGATTCGGACACAAAGAAGGTACAACTATCTCCTGGTTAATATTTTTGTTGGAAACAACTTTCGGAAGAAAACCAGGCTTAGTACGCAAAACCACCTTATCTGCATGGAACACCAGATAGGGCGGAGAACACTGCAGAGCAGATAACTCTGAAACTCTTCTAGCAGAAGAAATTGCAACCAAAAACAAAACTTTCCAAGATAATAACTTAATATCTACGGAATGTAAGGGTTCAAACGGAACCCCTTGAAGAACTGAAAGAACTAGATTTAGACTCCAGGGAGGAGTCAAAGGTCTGTAAAACAGGCTTGATTCTAACCAGAGCCTGAACAAATGCTTGAACATCTGGCACAGCTGCCAGCCGTTTGTGAAGTAAAACAGATAAAGCAGAGATCTGTCCCTTCAGAGAACTTGCAGATAATCCTTTCTCCAAACCTTCTTGTAGAAAGGATAGAATCTTAGGAATTTTTATCTTGTTCCATGGGAATCCTTTAGATTCACACCAACAGATATATTTTTTCCATATTTTATGGTAAATTTTTCTAGTTAAAGGCTTTCTAGCCTGAATCATAGTATCTATTACAGAATCTGAAAACCCACGCTTTGATAAAATCAAGCGTTCAATCTCCAAGCCGTCAGTTGGAGGGAGACCAGATTCGGATGTTCGAATGGACCTTGAACAAGAAGGTCCTGTCTCAAAGGTAGCTTCCATGGTGGAGCCGATGACATATTCACCAGGTCTGCATACCAAGTCCTGCGTGGCCACGCAGGAGCTATCAAGATCACCGAAGCCCTCTCCTGATTGATCCTGGCTACCAGCCTGGGAATGAGAGGAAACGGTGGGAATACATAAGCTAGGTTGAAGGTCCAAGGTGCTACTAGTGCATCTACTAGAGTCGCCTTGGGATCCCTGGATCTGGACCCGTAGCAAGGAACCTTGAAGTTCTGACGAGACGCCATCAGATCCATGTCTGGAATGCCCCATAATTGAGTTATTTGGGCAAAGATTTCCGGATGGAGTTCCCACTCCCCCGGATGGAATGTCTGACGACTCAGAAAATCCGCTTCCCAATTTTCCACTCCTGGGATGTGGATTGCAGACAAGTGGCAGGAGTGATCCTCCGCCCATTGAATTATCTTGGTCACTTCCTCCATCGCCAGGGAACTCCTTGTTCCCCCCTGATGGTTGATATATGCAACAGTCGTCATGTTGTCTGATTGAAACCTTATGAATTTGGCCTTTACTAGTTGAGGCCAAGCTTTGAGAGCACTGAATATCGCTCTCAGCTCCAGAATGTTTATCGGGAGAAGAGATTCTTCCCGAGACCATAGACCCTGAGCTTTCAGGGGTTCCCAGACCGCGCCCCAGCCCACCAGACTGGCGTCGGTCGTGACAATGACCCACTCTGGTCTGCGGAAGCTCATTCCCTGTGACAGGTTGTCCAGGATCAGCCACCAACGGAGTGAATCTCTGGTCTTTTGATCTACTTGAATCGTCGGAGACAAGTCTGTATAATCCCCATTCCACTGTCTGAGCATGCACAGTTGTAATGGTCTTAGATGAATTCGTGCAAAAGGAACTATGTCCATTGCTGCAACCATCAATCCTATTACTTCCATGCACTGCGCTATGGAAGGACGAAGAACAGAATGAAGTACTTGACAAGAGCTTAGAATTTTTGATTTTCTGACCTCTGTCAGAAAAATCCTCATTTCTAAGGAATCTATTATTGTTCCCAAGAAGGGAACTCTTGTTGACGGGGACAGAGAACTTTTTTCTTTGTTCACTTTCCATCCGTGAGATCTGAGAAAGGCTAGGACGATGTCCGTATGAGCCTTTGCTTTTGACAGAGACGACGCTTGAATCAGGATGTCGTCCAAGTAAGGCACTACTGCAATGCCCCTTGGTCTTAGAACCGCTAGAAGGGACCCTAGTACCTTTGTGAAAATTCTCGGAGCAGTGGCTAATCCGAATGGAAGTGCCACAAACTGGTAATGCTTGTCCAGAAAAGCGAACCTTAGGAACTGATGATGTTCCTTGTGGATAGGAATATGTATCCTGGATGGTGGGAAGGATCGTTCGAATGGTTTCCATTTTGAACGATGGAACCCTGAGAAATTTGTTTAGGATCTTGAGATCTAAAATTTAAACACCAAAAAACTCTTAACCATCTCCGTGGAGATGTTGCCTGTGCAACGGCAAAGAGAATGACTGGGGTAGGCGGAGCCTAGGAGGGATCATGTGACCAGCTTTGCTGGGCTCTTTGCCATTTCCTGTTGGGGAAGAGAATATCCCATAAGTAAGGATGACGCCGTGGACCGGACACACCTATGTTGGAGAAATATGTTTTTACACGTTTTCATCTACGTTACTACCAAGGGCTCCAATGCACACACACATATATATATATATATATATATATATATATATATATATGTGTATATATATATATATGTCTTATGTGTGTACATATGTATTTATGTGTTTATATGTCTGTAAATACATATATACACATATAAATACATATGTTCCCACATATACACACAACCATATATACAGGTATATATATCTTTAGTCATGTATATGTATGAATCTCTATGCTAAAGCCTTTTGCCTACCTTTTTTTGCTGAGATTTCATATCTTTGAGCCTTTATAAAAAAATTTGTGCAGTATTTTGTAAATATTTTTTTTAGATGGTGTTATTATGAGTGTAACTATACTTTATAATGTATTTTTGATATTTTTGTGAGACAGTTGACCAGAGCTCTGAGGACCAGGCAATCAATCTAGCGTAAATCGTGATTGTGCTAAAGCGATCACACTTGCTTTCAACTCGTAATACCAGCGGTAAGCCTGACGCACACAAACAACCGCTATAAACCCCTTATTGCTTGTGCGCAAACGTTTGCGCCCCACTCTTAATCTGGCCCATTATAGGGGACTTTTAACTTAATGGGAAATGAAAGTAATTTTTATACATGGAACAGAATCAAATCATATGGTGTAGAAGTGTTTAAAAACTGTCATTTTGTTGCAACATGTCTATGCTTTCTCACACCAGAGACATGCCTCTTAAAAATCCTCTTTAGTGCTGTAAATGTTATCTCCTTTGCTGGGGGCTTTTGCGCATATCAACCAATCAATGTGCACCATAAAGGAAAGTTAGGCTTCATAGAATGCATCCCAGCTTCCCTGGGTGGAGTGGAAAAACTAAAATTTTCAGATTTTAATTACAGAAATTACAGGTAAATTAATATAAATAATAAAATTACAATTACAATGTTGTTTCACTAATGTCACTTTAAGAGGACAATTAACACCTTGAGATTTTTATATAAATGGTTTAGTTATGATTTAAAAATAATTTTGCCCCCATTTCATGTTATTTGGCTCTATCAATCAAGACATTTCTAATTCTCAGAACATAAAAAGCACCTGCTGACTTATTAGGCTAACCCTGCTACATATACATACCTAATTGGCTTTAACAATAGCAACTGCAAAACAGAGTACTTTATACTAAAATGATGACTGTTGCTAGCCTTGTTGTCTGCAGACTAAAGCCCAGATTGGCTCCTCCAAATGACGCAAATGGTGGGTGGAATTTGGCTATTGAAAAAATAATAGCAGGTAAAAAGGATAAAGATTATTTTTAGAAAAATGTTAATGCTTGTCTGATAAGTTATTGTTTAGCAGCATAATATAAATATCTTCCAATTACAAGGTGTTTAATGTCCCTTTAATATGTGTTATATACAAGTTAGCATATGTAACCAAAACCCCTTATACAGAATACTCATATTCCTTTAAAGGAACAGTGTACTATAAAATGTTCTCCCCTTTAATGTGCTCCCAGTGATTCATTTTACCTGTTAGGTTGTATGAAATAGCTTATAAATAGTTCATTCACCTTTATTTTGTCAACTGAAATAGCTGCGTCTATTGAGGATGGGGTGGGATAGATAGGTACTAAAAATATTCATTACATTTTTTGGGGAGTTTTGTGTACAAAGACAGAGATAGAGTAAATAAGCTTTTTTTGTGCATAGAGAGTGATAAGATCAGGAGGTCTGCCCTGCTCAGCCCATTTTAATTGGTTTTGGTTTCGAAGTGCAACCACAGCTATTTCATATACAAAAATAAATCAAAATAAGCAATTGTCTACACATTTTATACTTTGTAACTGATATTAAAAGGTTATTGGGAAACAATCCTATTTATTTGAGCATTTACCCCTCTAAAAAGTCATGGTAAAGCTACAGAAATCCATACACGCATGAATTACGAAATCTCTTTTCTAAAAACCCGTAGCTTTTGTGTACAACTAGAATTCACCCAATTACATTTCCAAAAATTGCTTTTCCTTCTTTCCAATACTGGCAGTCACATATATTCTTTCAGATCTGTAATATGTTTATTATGGACAATTCCAAACACTGGAACTTTAAAGTTACATTGATAAAAACAAATAAAAAAATAATAATGATAAAAAAAAGCAAGCAGGTAACATACAAATCTGATACAGCTATACATAAGAAACAGACAATTTGAAACGTGTCTCATTTTGTAAATACATTGTTAAAAATATTTGAAAATCTGTGATATAACATTATATATAAATGTTTTTTTACTCTCCAATAACAAATAATTCTCTTGTCTCTTTTCTGAAGTCTCACTTCTTAACATAAGTATTTTTTCACACCTTCACCATCGATATTTAATTGGCTAAAACGCCTATATATCCTCTATTTTTTAAACCTATTCCAAACTGCCTTTTTTTTCAATAATGATGCATAATAGATACAGTCTTGGTCCTTTATGTAAAAAAAATTGTACCTAAGAAAGACAAAAACAACCTAATCGTGCCTATAAAAACTCAAGGTAATATGCAGAAAGAGTTTTTATCAGCAGGCACATACAGTAACAATATACATTATTGCTTAGCAGTGCTGTGGAATTTGGTTGCAGTGTTAGGAATATGAAAAAACGTGGTTTGAGCGTTGAGATATGATTGATTTTGGGGTGGTTTGCTTTTATATAGTCTGGCATGGCTCCAAATCAGTTTGAATTTACACCTGTTTTAAATACGCGTTTCAGTGATATCTTATCAGTGCCATGGGACTGATTGCAGTGCTGTATTGTATTGATTTTGTGGTGATCAGTATACACTGTGGAATGAAGCTGGCATGTAGAATGGTACTGTGTAGAGTAAGTTTGTGTGTCATTGGTTTTGGCTGGTCTGTGCGTCACAGTTAGTTTTTTGTCCATATGTCATATTGTCATGTGACGTAGTTAATTTGTATGATATATTAGCATGTTGCTGGTTTGACTTTGAAATTATATATTGTTATGTATTTGGTTTGCACAACAAATTGCCAAAACTGTTGGTTTGTCGTGTGATATATTTTAATGTGGTCTGTTTGTCTGTGAAATGGGGTTGGTTTTCATGTTGACGTGCTTGTTCTGTCTTTGAGATGGAGTTGGGTTGCATGATATATTAGCATGTTGTCGGTATGTATGTGAAATAGTGTTGTTGGCATTATATATTGTTATGTGTTTTTTTGCATGATATTTTGACATATTGTTGGTTTGTCTAAGAAATGAGGACGGTGCGTGTGATATATGTGTTTGGATGTCTGTGAAATTGGGTTGATTTGCACAGTATATTAGCATGTTGCTGGTTTGTCTGTGAAATGCGTAGCGGTAGTATGATATATTGCCATGTATTTGGTTTGTCATTGACTGAAATGTGAAGGTCTTTGTTATTTACTGGCAAGTGGTCAGCTTTTATCTGTGACATTTGGGTGGCAATTGTGAACTACTATCATGTTGGTCTGGCTGTGCAAATAAAACTCATTTGTTGTTTGGCTTGTCTGTACTAATGATTGGCATAGGATAGTTTGTCTATAGAAAGCCTATAAAATGGCTGCATTTTAGTACCTAAGACAAACAAGATTTCTTTAGAGACCATCCTGGTGTCATTTGATGATCATCAAACTACTTTAGAAGTCATTTGCACATCATCAGACATCATCAGGCTGTAAAGTCATCAACTAAGGTAAAACAATTCTGGGTGATGACTTCAGAATGATTAGCAGATTACCTTACTGATTACTTCACAAGCAAGAACAGCCAGTGATTGACTCTAGAGTCATCTCATTTAAATATTTCAGCCTGTGGGCAAACTTCAGGATGGCTTCTGATGACTAGTCTGGAGTCATTGATTACTTCAGAATGACTCCAGGAATACATGGCTTTTATGCTGTCAAGTGCTAAAGGTAGATATGAGATTTGTTTGTGGGATTGCATTGGTATGTACCTTAAACTGGCAGTAACTTGTTTTGCAACAGATTTACAACATATAAATTGATATGTGTGATAAACAGGCAGTACGTAGCTTTATCTGGGGCATATTAGTAGTAGGTAAGTCAAATCTGTGTGATAAGCTGGTGTTGTTAAGTTCTTATACAGGGTGTTCTTCGTTTTTTTTCCTCGAGTGTTCACTTGTTTCAGGTATAGGCAGCGGATTGGTTTTCAGTGATTTTTCAGTTATGTATTATAAATGTCCAATCAGAAGGCAAGTTGTTGGTTCTGAGGATCTCCCAGGAAGTTCACAAGACAAGCTGTTCTTTTGCGTGCAATGGACTCTGCTGAACTTTCTCGTTCAACCGGCTGACTCTGTATGTCTCATAATGGATATTGTGGGTTATGTCTTTAAGATCCTGCAAGTTGGATCTAAAAAAGACAAGAAACAAATACAATGATTAATCACAACAGTGGTCACATTTATTAACTTTTAGTTTACTCATTAAATATTCTAAATACATGCCTCTGTAGTTTTTTATTATTATTAATAGTTGTTAAATTATTATTATGTCAACATAGACTAAGGTAACAATAGACACAGTAAAATTGATATAAAACAGTGCTCGTTTAGAAAAATTATATATATATAGTAAATCAAAGTAAACATAAAAAATGGTGTTAAAAGCAGCAAAAAGAGTTCTACCATTTCAAAACTTAAGTTCTATTGTCACAGGATTTTTGCAGCACATGTCCTCTACTAAGGATGAGCAATAACATGAGTAACTCAGAGTGAAATCTGCTTGTTTGCCACCTTGTGGGGCAGTGTCAGGAAGTAATGGACCCTTCACAAATTAAGTTAAAAAATAAACAAAAGGTAAAATCCTTTAAAAGTGATGAGTAATACATATTGCAATGATTTCTATTAAAGTGAATGTAAACTTACGACATCTGCCCCACGGCATTGGATAGGCTTTTAAAAATGAGCCCGGGTTTAATTCATAAAATGTTTTATATTTATGTATTTGTATCAAATGTTTACCTTTTTAGAGATCCGATGGTAAGCGCAGCTCTCCTGCCCGCCATATTGTCTAATTGATTGACAGATGACGATTCTTAAAATAACTAATCCTTGTTTCTTTTAAGAATCGTCATCTGCCAATCAATTAGACAATATGATGGCCGGGAGAGTTGCGCTTATCGTCGGAGCGCTACAAAGGTAAAAATTTGCGAAAATATAAAATATTTCATGAATTAAACCTGGGCTTATTTTAAAAGTCTAATGCCATTAGACTATTAAGAAAATTTTAAAAAAGTGCCAACTAATATATTATACAAAGTTTCTGTAGGCACAATAATGGTGTGAACTTGTGGAATGCCACAATTAAAAGGGACATTCTAGTCAAAATTAAAGGGACATAAAACCCATTTTTTTTCTTTCATGATTCAGATAGATAATACAATTTTCCAATTTACTTCAATTATCAAATTATCTTAGTTTTCTTCATATCCTTTGATGAAAAGCAGAAAGGTAAGTTTAGAGGCGTGCGTGTGTCTGCAGAACTATATGCCAGCACTAAGTAGATGGCAGAACTATTTCCTGTCTTGCAGAGCTCAAGACATGTGCACGGTATCTGTCTCGATATCTTTTCAACAAAGAATAACATGAAAATTAAGCAAATTTGATAACAGAAGTAAATTGGAAACTATTTAACAAATCATGAAAGAAACATTTTGGGTTTTCATGTCCCTTTAAAATTGCATGCCCTTTCTGAATCACAGTTTAAACAATTTACAAATTTACTTTTATCATCAAATTTGCTTTGTTCTCTTGGTATTCTTTGTTGAAAGCTAAAGCTAGGTAGGCTCATATGCTCATTTCTAAGCCCTTGATGGGCCGCCTTTTATCTCACTGCATTTTGACAGGTTCATGTGTGCCATATAGATAACTGTGCTCACTCCCATGTAGTTACCTAGGAGCCAGAACTGATTGGCTAAAATGCAAGTCTGTCAAAAAACTGAAATAAGGGGGCAGTCTGCAAAGGCTTAGATACAAGGTAATCACAGAGGGAAAAAGTATATTAATATAACCGTGTTGACTGGGGGATGGGTAGTAAAGGGATTATCTATTTTTTCAACCCCTTACAGGGTACGCCCCACAAAAAATGTCACTTAAGGACCAAGGACGTACCCTGTACGTCCCCAGGCTTTTCAAGCACCGCTTCCAGCAGCTTTCATGTTATTGCATTGATGCCTCGATATTGAGGCATCCTGCAATAACATTTTTTAAACATCGGATGCAAAGAGAGTCACTCTGTGGCCCTCTTTGCATCGGCCAGCGATGGTGCTGATCGTTGGTGGGTGGGAGCCATAACTGGGAGGCGGGTGGACGGCCCATCACTGGGGATAGATCCGGATCCTGATTGTGTCCGGGATTGCGCGTGTGCGGGGCTTGGGAGCGTGCACATACATGGACACGTTATGTCCGTTGTGCAACTGCAAGGAGGGAGAGGGAAAGGGAGAACAATTTGTTTGTAAAGGGATCAGGGAGGGGGTAGTGTATTGAGGGGGGGGGGGCAGCTACACTACAGAAAATGGGATGTTTAGTATATTTACTAAAAAGGCACATATTTTAGTGAGCTGGGTACTGGCAGCCAGCTGCCAGTACTAAGATGGCGGCCATTAGGTCGAGGGGGGAGGCTGAGAGAGCTGTTTGGAGGGATCAGGGAGGTTGGGGGGGGGGGGGGGGGGTAATGGGTGATCCTACACTTATAATATATATATATATACATATATATATATATATATATATATACATATACAGGGAGTGCAGAATTATTAGGCAAGTTGTATTTTTGAGGATTAATTTTATTATTGAACAACAACCATGTTCTCAATGAACCCAAAAAACTCATTAATATCAAAGCTGAATAGTTTTGGAAGTAGTTTTTAGTTTGTTTTTAGTTATAGCTATTTTAGGGGGATATCTGTGTGTGCAGGTGACTATTACTGTGCATAATTATTAGGCAACTTAACAAAAAACAAATATATACCCATTTCAATTATTTATTTTTACCAGTGAAACCAATATAACATCTCAACATTCACAAATATAAATTTCTGACATTCAAAAACAAAACAAAAACAAATCAGTGACCAATATAGCCACCTTTCTTTGCAAGGACACTCAAAAGCCTGCCATCCATGGATATATATATAAAAGCACCATTATTTTTATACTGGCAGACTTTTTAAGCCTACAAGCTACCTGATTAACCCCTTAACTGCTGGACATAATACACATGTGGTGCGCAGCAGCATTTTGCAGCCTTCCAATTACCAAAAAGCAATGCCAAAGTCATATAAGTCTTCTATTTCTGAACAAAGGGGATCGTAGAGAAAAATTTACAACCACTTGTGCCATGATTGCACTAACGGTTTGTAAATAATTTCAGTGAGAAACATAAAATTGTAAAAAAGTTGAAATGGTGGCATGAAATATATCAAAATGGGCCTAGATTAATACTTTGGGTTGTCTACTACACTACAGCTAAAATTAACGATACAAGCTCCCTAATTAACCCCTTCACTGCTGGGCATGATACATGCGTGGTGTGCAGCAGCATTTAGCGGCCTTCTAATTACCAAAAAGCAACGCCAAAGCAATATATGTCTGCTATTTCTGAACAAAGGGGATCCCAGAGAAGCATTTACAACTATGTGTGCCATAATTGCACAAGCTGTTTGTTTTGGTTCAGGACTCTGGACAGCACTTTTTTATTGGTGGATGAATTGATCCACCAATCAGCAAGAACAACCGAAATTGTTCACCAAAAATGGGCCGGCATCTAAACTTATAGCACTAAGTGCAGCTCGCTCCTGCTGTCTGACAGAGCAGGAGCGAGCTGCACTTAGTGCTATGGCGCGGTTGAGCCGGGCTGTGACTATACAGCTGGCCCGATGCGCTGTTTGAAAAAAACAGACCCGCTCAGAAGATCACAGAGAGCGGGTCTGTAAAACAAAGGGGACATTTTGTTTTAAAACGTTTGCGCTAATATAATGTTATATAATTCTGCACTATGTGCAGAATTATATAACATTATTTTTAATGTTTACTGACACTTTAAGGGTTATTCAGGGATTCCTGACAGATATCAGTGTTCCAATGTAACTATCGCTAATTTTGAAAAAAATGGTTTGAAAAAAGCAAAGTGCTACTTGTATTTATTGCCCTATCACTTGCAAAAAAAGCAAAGAACATGTAAACATTGGGTTTTTCTAAACTCAGGACAAAATTTAGAAACTATTTAGCATGGGTGTTTTTTGATGGTTATAGATGTGCAACAGACTTTGTGGGTCAAAGTTAGAAAATGTGTGTTTTTCTTCCTTTTTTTTCCCCTCATATTTTTTTTTTTTTTTTTTTTTATAGTAATTTATAAGATATGATGAAAATAATGGTATCTTTAGAAAGTCCATTTAATGGCGAGAAAAACGGTATATAATATGTGTGGGTACAGTAAATGAGTAAGAGGAAAATTACAGCTAAACACAAACAAAAATAGTCCAGGTCCCAAACGGTCAACAAATGTAAAAGTGGTCTGGTCACTAGGGGGTTAAACAACAACAATTCTGGAGTAGACTGTCCCTTTAACCTTTCTGTTTGGAGCCTCCAGTTTGCCAAAAAGCAGAAAACTCACCTGATCAGTAAATCTCTGAGGTTAGCAAATTCACAGTGTGCCGTGTTCTCAACTGGAAGGAAAAAAAGGGAACATATAAGAATAATTTCTATGCAAAATATTTCACTCCTCTGTTTGTCTTTTTCTAACCTGTCTGTTTGTTTATTTGTCTCTGTTTATCATTCTGTCCTTTCATTCAATTATTGCTGTCTGTTTGTTCTGTCACCTGTTTGTCTGTCCATCTATTAATTCATCTTTCTCTATATATATGTAAAGCTTTATAAAACAAATATCAAAATATGTCAGATATTATTGTGTGATAATTAATTGGGCTTTAAACCATTTTAAACTATTTTTAGTTTTGGAAAAAAAAATTATACCCCTCTATTTAATAAAATTAGTTTTTGTTTTTATGCGGCTTGGGGGTTTGTCTTTTCTCTCAACAGAGCTGTGAGAGTTGTTCTTATCAGTCAGTGAGCAATATGTCCCTAAGGATTCATTTCCTGTTCATTTTAAATGAGTTTAAAGGGACACTGAACCCAATTTTGTTTCTTTCATGATTCAGATAGAGCATGCAATTTTAAGCAACTTTCTAATTTACTCCTATTATCAAATTTTCTTCATTCTCTTGATATCTTTATTTGAAAAGCAAGAATGTAAGTTTAGATGCCGGACCATTTTTGGTGAACAACCTGGGTTGTTCTTGCTGATTGGTGGATTGATTTAACCAACCAATAAACAAGTGCTGAACCAAAAAAATAACTTAGATGCAAATAAAGATAGCAAGAGAACGAAGAAAAATTGATAATAGGAGTAAATTAGAAAGTTGATTAAAATTGCATGCTCTATCTGAATCACAAAAGAAAAAATTTGGGTTCAGTGCCCCTTTAAAGGACCAGTCAACACATTAGATTTGCACAATCAACAAATGCAAGATAACAAGACAATGCAAAAGCACTTAGTCTGAACTTCAAATGAGTAGTAGATTTTTTTATAACAAATTTCAAAGTTATGTATATTTCCACTCCCCCTGTACCATGTGATAGCAATCAGCCAATCACAAATGCATATACGTATAGCCTGTGAATTCTTGCACATGCTCAGTAGGATCTGGGGACTCAAAAATTGTAAATATAAAAGACTGTGCACTTTTTTTTAATGGAAGTAAATTGGAAAGTTGTTTAAAATTGCATGCTGTATCTGAATCATGAAAAACATAATTTATGCTTACCTGATAAATTTATTTCTCTTGTAGTGTGTTCAGTCCATGGGTCATCCATTACTTATGGGATATATTCTCCTCCCCAACAGGAAGTTGCAAGAGGATCACCCAAGCAGAGCTGCTATATAGCTCCTCCCCTCACATGTCATATCCAGTCATTCGACCGAAACAAGACGAGAAAGGAGAAACCATAGGGTGCAGTGGTGACTGGAGTTTAATTAAAATTTAGAACCTGCCTTAAAAAGACAGGGCGGGCCGTGGACTGAACACACTACAAGAGAAATAAATTTATCAGGTAAGCATAAATTATGTTTTCTCTTGTTAAGTGTGTTCAGTCCACAGGTCATCCATTACTTATGGGATACCAATACCAAAGCTAAAGTACACGGATGATGGGAGGGACAAGGCAGGAACATTAAACAGAAGGAACCACTGCCTGTAGAACCTTTCTCCCAAAAACAGCCTCCGAAGAAGCAAAAGTGTCAAATTTGTAAAATTTGGAAAAAGTATGAAGTGAAGACCAAGTTGCAGCCTTGCAAATCTGTTCAACAGAGGCCTCATTCTTAAAGGTCCAGGTGGAAGCCACAGCTCTAGTGGAATGAGCTGTAATTCTTTCAGGAGGCTGCTGTCCAGCAGTCTCATAGGCTAAGCGTATTATGCTGCGAAGCCAAAAAGAGAGAGGTAGCCGAAGCCTTTTGACCTCTCCTCTGTCCAGAGTAAACGACAAACAGGGAAGAAGTTTGTCGAAAATCTTTAGTTGCCTGTAAGTAGAACTTCAGAGCACGGACCACGTCTAGATAATGCAAAAGACGTTCCTTCTTTGAAGAAGGATTAGGACATAAGGATGGAACAACAATCTCTTGAATGATATTCTTGTTAGAAACAACCTTAGGTAAAAACCCAGGTTTAGTACGCAGGACTACCTTGTCTGAATGAAAGATCAGATAAGGAGAATCACAATGTAAGGCAGATAACTCAGAGACTCTTCGAGCCGAGGAAATAGCCATCAAAAACAGAACCTTCCAAGATAAAAGCTTAATATCAATGGAATGAAGGGGTTCAAACGGAACACCCTGAAGAACTTTAAGAACCAAGTTTAAGCTCCACGGAGGAGCAACAGCTTTAAACACAGGCTTAATCCTAGCCAAAGCCTGACAAAAAGCCTGGACGTCTGGATTCTCTGCCAGACGCTTGTGTAAAAGAATAGACAGAGCAGAAATCTGTCCCTTTAGTGAACTAGCGGATAAGCCCTTTTCTAAACCCTCTTGTAGAAAAGACAATATCCTAGGAATCCTAACCTTACTCCATGAGTAACTCTTGGATTCACACCAATATAAATATTTACGCCATATCTTGTGTTAAATTTTTCTGGTAACAGGTTTCCGAGCCTGTATTAATGTATCAATAACCGAATCCGAAAACCCACGCTTTGATAGAATCAAGCGTTCAATTTCCAAGCAGTCAGCCTCTGAGAAATTAGGTTTGGATGGTTGAAAGGACCCTGAATTAGAAGGTCCTGCCTCAGGGGTAGAGACCATGGTGGACAGGATGACATGTCCACTAGGTCTGCATACCAGGTCCTGCGTGGCCACGCAGGCGCTATCAGAATCCCCGATGCTCTCTCCTGTTTGATCCTGGCAATCAGTCGAGGTAGCAACGGAAAAGGTGGAAACACATAAGCTATGTTGAAAACCCAAGGGGCTGCTAGTGCATCTACCAGCGTCGCTCCCGGGTCCCTGGACCTGGATCCGTAACAAGGAAGCTTGGCGTTCTGGCGAGATGCCATGAGATCCAGATCCGGTTTGCCCCAACGAATAATTAGTTGGGCAAATACCTCCGGGTGAAGTTCCCACTCCCCCGGATGAAAAGTCTGGCGACTTAAAAAATCCGCCTCCCAGTTCTCCACGCCTGGGATGTAGATCGCTGACAGGTTGCAAGAGTGAGACTCTGCCCAGCGAATTATCTTCGAGACTTCCAACATCGCTAGGGAACTCCTGGTTCCCCCTTGATGATTGATGTAAGCCACAGTCGTGATGTTGTCCGACTGAAATCTGATGAACCGCAGTGTTGCCAACTGAGGCCAAGCTAGAAGAGCATTGAATATTGCCCTTAATTCTAGAATGTTTATTGGGAGGAGTTTCTCCTCCTGAGTCCACGATCCCTGAGCCTTCAGGGAGTTCCAGACTGCTCCCCAGCCTAGTAGGCTGGCATCTGTTGTTACAATCGTCCAATCTGGTCTGCGAAAAGTCATTCCTTTGGACAGATGAACCCGTGACAACCACCAGAGAAGAGAATCTCTGGTCTCCTGGTCCAGATTTAGCAAAGGGGACAGATCTGAGTAATCCCCGTTCCATTGACTTAGCATGCATAGTTGCAGCGGTCTGAGATGTAGGCGCGCAAATGGCACTATGTCCATTGCCGCGACCATTAAGCCGATCACTTCCATGCACTGAGCTACTGATGGGCTTGGAATGGAGTGAAGGACACGGCAAGCATTGAGAAGCTTTGATAACCTGGACTCCGTCAGGTAAATCTTCATCTCTACAGAATCTATAAGAGTCCCTAGAAAAGGGACCCTTGTGAGTGGTAACAGAGAACTCTTTTCCACGTTCACTTTCCACCCATGCGACCTCAGAAATGCTAGAAGTATCTCTGTATGAGACTTTGCATTTTGAAAACTTGACGCTTGTATCAGAATGTCGTCTAGGTACGGAGCCACCGCTATGCCTCGTGGTCTTAGTACCGCCAGAAGAGAGCCCAGAAGCTTTGTAAAAATTCTCGGGGCCGTAGCTAACCCGAAGGGAAGCGCTACAAACTGGTAATGCCTGTCTAGAAAGGCAAACCTTAGGTACCGATAATGATCTTTGTGAATCGGTATGTGAAGGTAGGCATCCTTTAAATCCACTGTGGTCATATATTGACCCTCTTGGATCATGGGTAGGATGGACCGAATGGTTTCCATCTTGAACGATGGAACCCTTAGGAATTTGTTTAAGATTTTTAAATCTAAGATTGGTCTGAAGGTTCCCTCTTTCTTGGGAACCACAAACAGATTTGAATAAAACCCTTGCCCCTGTTCCGTCCGCGGAACTGGGTGGATCACTCCCATCACTAAGAGGTCTTGTACACATTGTAGAAATGCCTCTTTCTTTACTAGGTTTGTTGATAACCTTGACAGATGAAACCTCCCTTGTGGAGGAGAAGTTTTGAAATCCAGAAGGTATCCCTGAGATATAATCTCCAACGTCCAGGGATCCTGTACATCTCTTGCCCAAGCCTGGGCGAAGAGAGAGAGCCTGCCCCCCACTAGATCCGTGTCCGGAAAGGGGGCCCTGACTTCATGCTGTCTTAGGGGCGGAAGTAGGCTTTCTGGCCTGCCTGCCCTTGTTCCATGACTGGTTGCCTTTCCAACCCTGTCTGTAACGAGCAGTAGTTCCTTCCTGTTTTGGAGCGGAGGAAGTTGATGCTGCTCCTGCCTTGAAATTACGAAAGGCACGAAAATTAGACTGTTTGGCCTTCGATTTGGCCCTGTCCTGAGGAAGGGTGTGGCCCTTACCTCCAGTAATGTCAGCAATAATTTCCTTCAAGCCGGGCCCGAATAAGGTCTGCCCTTTGAAAGGAATGTTTAGTAATTTAGACTTAGAAGTTACATCTGCTGACCAGGATTTAAGCCAAAGCGCTCTGCGCGCCTGTATGGCGAATCCGGAATTTTTAGCCGTAAGTTTGGTTAAATGCACTACGGCATCCGAAACAAACGCGCCAGCTTAAGGGTTCTAATCTTGCTCAGAGACTCATCCAATGGTGCTGTGCGAATCGCCTCTTCCAGAGACTCAAACCAGAATGCCGCTGCAGCAGTGACAGGCGCAATGCATGCAAGAGGCTCTAATATAAAACCTTGCTGAATAAACATTTTCTTAAGGTAACCCTCTAATTTTTTATCCATTGGATCTGAGAAAGCACAGCTATCCTCCACCGGGATAGTGGTAAGCTTGGCTAAAGTAGAAACTGCTCCCTCCACCTTAGGGACCGTCTGCCATAAGTCTCGTGTGGTGGCGTCTATAGGGAACATTTTTCTAAATATCGGAGGAGGGGAAAAAGGCACACCGGGTCTATCCCACTCCTTACTAATAATCTCTGTAAGCCTCTTTGGTATAGGAAAAACGTCAGTACACACCGGCACCGCGTAGTATTTATCCAGCTTACATAATTTCTCTGGGATTGCCACCGTGTCACAATCATTCAGAGCAGCTAACACCTCCCCTAGCAACACACGGAGGTTCTCAAGCTTAAATTTAAAATTTTAAATTTCTGAATCCGGTCTCCCCGAATCAGAACCGTCACCCACAGAATGAAGCTCTCCATCCTCATGTTCTGCAAATTGTGACGCAGTATCAGACATGGCTCTCGTGTCATCGGCACGCTCTGTCCTTAACCCAGAACTGTCGCGCTTGCCTCTTAACTCTGGCATATTGTATAATACTTCTTTCATAACATTAGCCATATCATGTAAAGTGATTTGTAAGGGCCTTGATGTACTTGGCGCCTCAATCTCACGCACCTCCCGAGCGGGAGACGAAGGTACTGACACGTGAGGAGAGTTAGACGGCATAACTGCCCCCTCGTTGTCTGGTGATAATTTTTTAAGCGGTATAGATTGATTTTTCAAAGTAACATCAATACAATTGGTACACATATTTCTATTGGGCTACACAACGGCTTTTAAACATAATGAACAAGCAGATTCCTCTGTATCAGACATGTTTAAACAGACTAGCAATGAAGCTAGCAAGCTTGGAAAATACTTTCAATAAGTTTGCAAGCAATAAAAAAAACGCTGCAGCGCTTTTAAAAAAAAAAAACACAGTTGAGTAACAAAAAAATAATTCAGTTATAGTCAACAATTCTTTAAATGTATTAATTAGCAGAGGATTGCACCCATTAGCAACCAGATGATTAACCCCTCAGTACCCCAAAAAACAGATATCAAATTAATATTAAACGTTTTTATCACAGTCTAACACACTGTCACAGGTCTGCTGTGACTGATTACCTCCCTCAAAAACGAATTTTGAAGACCCCTGAGCTCTCTAGAGACGTCCTGGATCAAGGAGGAAGAAGCAGGAAGACTGTGCTAGAATTTTAACTGCGCAACAAGGCGCTAAAAAGAGGCCCCTCCCGCTCATTGACAACAGTGGGAGACCTGATATAACGGTTTCTATGCAGAAATATACGTTAGCCATGTGGAAAAAAATTCATGCCCAAAGGATTTATCACCAAAGTACCTCACAAAACGAATAACATGCCAGTAAACGTTTTGAAAATAAACTTCTTTAAATGTCATGCAAAGTTATTACTAAGCCTGCAACCAGTCGCTACCACTGCAGATAAGGCTTAAGCATTATTTCAGTATTAACAGTATTTTCACAGTCAAATTCTAGTCCCTAGAAAATAACTCTACTGTGCATACATTTATCAGCCTGATACCAGTCACTACTACTGCATTTAAGGCTGTACTTACATCATACGGGTAACAGCAGTATTTTCTTAGTCAATTCCATTCCCAGAAAATATTGTACTGCACATACCTCATTTGCGGTGGACCCCGCATGCTATTCCCATGTTCTGAAGTTACCCCACTCCTCAGAATGTCGAGAACAGCCAGTGGATCTTAGTTACGCCTGCTAAGATCATAGAAAACGCAGGCAGTTTCTTCTTCCAAATACTGCCTGAGATAGAAAAACAGCACACTCCGGTGCCATTTAAAATAACAAACTTTTGATTGAAGAATAATTAAGTAAAAACTCCAACTCCTCCCGCGACCTCCTTCTTTGTTGAGGGTTGCAAGAGAATGACTGGATATGACATGTGAGGGGAGGAGCTATATAGCAGCTCTGCTTGGGTGATCCTCTTGCAACTTCCTGTTGGGGAGGAGAATATATCCCATAAGTAATGGATGACCCGTGGACTGAACACACTTAACAAGAGAAATTTTATTTAACCTGAGTGTCCCTTTAAGCATTGTTACTTTTTTCAAGCAATAATATTAAAGGGACATTTCTGTCAAAATTGAACTGCACATAGAGGAATTACATCTTTGAATAGAAATCATTTGCAATATAAATGTATTGGCAAAAATGCTTCTAGTAAAAGTTATCACTGTTTTAGTGCTAACATTTTTCTCTGCACGTGCACGTGAAGCACAGCTAGGTATTCTCAGTGCACCAGCATTTTAAATACCGCAGCTGCTCAGAATGCCAGAACCTTAGGATCTCTGGGCAAGTGCTGTGTTTAAAATGCTCGTGCACAGTGCATACTGAGAAACCCTGTATGAAAAAAATGAAGAAAGGGTTGCAAGACCCCCATGGAGGCCAAGTGGAGGGGTCATTCTGAGGTCAGTAGGTTGGGCTATAGTAGGTTAAAGGGATACTTAACCCAAACTTTCATAAATCAGATAGAGCATGCAAGTTTAAGCAACTTTCAAATTTACACCTATTATACATTTTTATTCGTTCTATTGCTATCTTTATTTGAAAAAACAGGAATGTAAGCAAAAGAGCCGGCCCATTTTTGGTTCAGCACCTGGGTAGCTAGCTCCTGCTGATTGGTGACTAAATGTAGCAAACCAATCAGAAAGTACTACCCAGGTGCTGGACCAAAAATGGGCTGGCTCATAACCTTACAGTCCAGCTTTTTCAAATAAAGATAGCAAGAGAATGAAGAAAAGTTGATAATAGGAGTAAATTAGAAAGTTGCTTAAAATTGCCTGCTCTATCTGAATCATGAAATAAAAAAATCTGGGTTTAGTGTCCCTTTAAGTAGTGTAGGAGAGCGGGAAGGAAACATTCTCTGGACCAAAACGTGTAAGAAGAAGCTCCCTCCCACCCTCCCTTTGCCTGTTTTATGGTGGTTTGATCAGAGTTGGCATTGTTGGTACCTCCTGTTTGATTGACAGGAGAGAATGTGGCACATGGGGGCGTGACCTTCTCGGTGAGAAGGAGGTGCACGTGTTTCGGCCAGGCAAGCTCATTGGGGGGATTTTATGTAAATGTTTATTTATCTGCTTATTTGGTTATGTTATGTTTATATTATTATTGTGTTCAATAAAGCAAGCTGCGGCATTTATTCCCCATGTTATGCGTCATGTATTTATTCAAACAGAACATAGTGCCTAGTATGGGGGTCATTAAATACACTTTTGAAACAGCTATAGTATTTATTAGAAGCATTTTTGCTAATACATATATATAATAATAATAACTAGTATTTATATAGCGCCTTTCTCCCAGTGAGACTCAAACCGCTTTTTCAGCGCTCACTCACGGAATTAACCAAATCGGCAGCTGAATTGTAATAGTTGTTATTATTACCCAATTTAATGGTACTCATTTTATTGACCTCGGAAGGATGAAGGGCTGAGTATATGACAAAAATGCTTCTATTCAAAACTGAAAGGCATCCATGTGAATTTAAATTTTGGCTGGAATGTCCCTTAAAGTTGTTTAATGGTTGCTCTTTCATATGCAGATTAACATCACTTTAAAGGAATAGAACTGCATGATCTTAAAGGGACATGCCACCCACATTGTTTCTTTTATGATTTAGAAAGAGAATGCAATGTTAAACATCTTTCTAATTTACTTATATTATCTAATTTGTTTTATTCTCTTGATATTCTTTGATGAAAAGCATATCTAGATATGCTCACTAGCTGCTGATTGGTTGCTGCACATAGAAGCATCATGTGATTGGCTCACCATGTGCATTGCTTTTTCTTCAAATAAGGATATTTAAAAAATGAAGCAAAATAAATAATGGAAGTAAATTGGAATGTTGTTTAAATTTCTATTCTCTATCTGAATCATGAAAGAAAGATTTTGGGTTTAGTGGCCCTTTAAGCTACATAATAAAAAGGCAATGCAATAGCACTTACTCTGAATTTTAAATGAACAGTCATTTTTTTCTGACAAATTTCAAGATTTTCTTCAATTTGTTGCCCTCCCTGTATCATGTGACAACCATCAGCCAATCACAGACAAATATACATATACACTGTGAACTCCTACATATGCTCAGCAGTAGATGGTGCCTCAGAATGTGTCTATATAAAAAGACTGTGCACAATTTAATAATAATAATAATAATAATACATTTGAAAGTCTCTTAAAACTCCATAATGGAAGTTTCATTTTGACTCTAGGGCCCCTTTAACAGTTTAGTTTTTCTTTTGGTAACTTTTACACAAACATCTTATCCCTCAGGCACAGTAGCCTTAGGATGAATATGACAACCACAAGCTATTTTAGGGATTGGAAATGTTAAAGCTGCTGTGTATCTGACTCCACTATCATGTTTTGGCGGCTCATCAATATCAGAAATGTGGTGGTTCTGCCTCTTAGTGTCCTGGAGGGGGGTAACCATATCTGTGCTCTCCCAGCCCACATGCTGTCTGAGCTAAAGAATAATATGCAGGCTGTCACATTACCAGCACCTTTGTTAGAGAATATCATTTTAATAGAGCACTGTTGGTCCAGAGTGGAAACTGCTACTGATCCAATCAGCAGCGCTAGTTGCGCGACTCAGCTGTGTGACTAGTGCTGCTGATTGAGTCAGCAGCAGTTTTCCGTCCAGGACCAGCAGTGCTCTGTGGGTCTGGAGTGGTACTTCTACTATGTGTTTAACACCTCTGCGCGGGTTAAACCCAAAGTGGTGCAGGGTTGCTAGTCTTAAAATGGCATGCTCTAACTGACTAGGGCATATCATTTTTTAAAATATAATGGCCCTTTAAAGGGACACTGAACTAAATTTTTTTCTTTTGTGATTCAGATAGAGCATGCAATTTTAAGCAACTTTCTAATTTACAACTATCATCAATTTTTCTTCGTTCTCTTACTATCTTTATTTAAAAAGAAGGCATCTAAGCTTTTTTTTTGTTTCAGACTCTGAACAGAACTTTTTTATTGGTGGATGAATTTGTCCACCAATCAGCATGAAAAAAAAAATCTAAACTTACATTGCTGAATTTCAAATAAAGATACCAAGAGAATGAATAAAATTTGATAATAGGAGTAAATTGGAAAGTTGCTTAAAATTGCATGCTCTATCTGAATCACGAAAGAAAAAATTTGGGTTCAGTGTCCCTTTAAGTTCTTCATTGTTACATGCTTGGATGTATAATATCTATTCTTTTGAAACTTCAATAAAAAAATACTTAAATCTAAACACCTCTCGCTTTTGTGTAAAAGATTTACTTTCACCCATGATCCCTAGAGAAGCCAAAAAGCAAAATCTATAACTTAGGTTATCAAAATGCTGCAAAATTGCCTAAACCAGCTATTTCATTTGCAGCATTTGCAGGTTACAGAATTTGCTTTTTGGCTTCTCTAGGAAACGCAGGACAAACACAATTTCTATACAAAAGCAAGAGATGTTTAATGTCATTTTAAAGGAACACTCAATCAAAATTAAACTTTCATTATTCAGATAGAGCATGTGCAAGAATAAGTGTGTATGCATTTGTGAATGGCTGATGGCTGTCACATGGTACGTGTATGCATTTGTTATTGGCTGATGGCTGTCACATGGTACAGGGGGAGTGGAAAAATACCTAACTTTTAAAATTGTCAGAAAAAAAATCTACTACTCATTTGAAGTTCAGACTAAGTGCTATTGCATTGTTTTGTTATCTTGCATTTGTTGATTATGCAAATCTACTGTGTTGACTGGTTCTTTAAGAAGTGGCCGAGGCGGTTAACAAACATTCTCTATATATTGGTTATGAGGGCGTATAGTTATTCATCTACATAAAATCTGTTAGCAATTTGTTAAAATAAAAACAGTTTTTATAATTTATCCCCTTGGGCATTGTAAAGTCTGATACTAAACAGCATTGCAAGAAATGGATCCTGCCTGGTGTGCATCAGTAGGAGATATCCCGCTGTAGTACAGACTGGCTATGTCAGAAAGCAGCTGGAACCTTTCAGTTATCGCTTGCTCTCTCTGCGACCTGCCCGGCAACATCATCCACTGATGGAGAACAGATGCAGCATCTCCAAACCTTCCTATATTCTCCAAGAAACCAATAGAGACCATGAAAAAAAAAAAACTATTGATGAGAGGAGAGTGGGACCAGACATCTTTCCAAATATTAATCCACAGGTGCCCGGATAAAAAGCAGGATCCGCATTGCATGTGTGTATATGTATTATGCGTGTAAACCATTTCACGTATGGTTTAAATCTGAATTCCACACTAATGCATGAATCCGAAGCTTACTGATTGCGCTTACTGCATGGATTAACCCTGACATTGCTAGGGAATTATAAACACTTTCAGTCCAGCACGAATATTCATAGTCAGGGGGTCATGACAGCTTTTTTATAAGATAAGGTCCAGATGTCAATATAAACACCTGCGTGTTTTAGATTTCATACCTTCTACGATACCCCATTTTGTTTTACGACCTAGGACCTTTTTCCCGTTGACCTGGTGCTCTTCGTCAGTTCCTACCACAGCAAAAGGAATTTTTTCCTGTAAATGAAAAGGAGAAATATATTGAAACACATTTTCTTTATAAAAGCATAGCATATTTTTTTTTGTATTAGAGAAAAAAACATTTAAGTAAAAATACTGAACAGCATTTGTAATAGAAGACACAGGACATTGTTGTTGTCATTTGCTTAGTATAAGAAATCAACTGACAGTTTGTATTGTTTTCAACCTCATCTACTATGTTACAAATATCAGCAATTAAAGGGACAGTCTAGTCAAAATTAAACGTCATGATTCAGATAGGGCATGTAATTAGTAGAATAGTTTGCGATGTTGAGGTTGGCGGATTTAGGGGTTAATAATTTAGTTTAGAGCTGCAACAACTAATCGGCATAATCAATAATATTCGATTATGAAAATAGTTGTCAACGAATCTCATAATCGATTAGTTGTTTTGCAATTAGTTGGTCTGTGCACAACACCAGCTGCTTCACTCCGATGAGCTCCTGCACATGGTATTGTGTTTTATGGGTATGCCCTTAGCCTAAAGGACATTTTGCTTTTCACTTTCTATGGACAGTATAAGTTTATTTTTAAGTTTACAACTACTCATGACTTATGTGCAACCCAGAAATAAAATAGGAGTCATAATTTGGATTGTTTATATTAAATCAGGTGATTTGGGACTATGCTTTGCATGATATAGTGCCCAGCTTGTTATTTACACCTAGCCCCTAGATTGATGGCATTTGTTATATGAATTGATGTCACTATTACCTGTTTGCACAATTTTTAGCGGATCGCTTGATATTGCTGATTATATGTACTCTATAGATAAATGTGTAAGGCTGTGTCCTTTTACTGATATAATGGGGCATATTTATTAAAGTCTGGCGGACCTGATCCGACAGTGCGGATCAGGTCCGCCAGACTTCACTGAATACGGCAAGCAATACGCTCGCCATATTCAGCATTGCACCAACAGCTCACAAGAGCTGCTGGTGCAACGCCGCCCCCTGCAGACTCGCAGCCAATAGGCCGCCAGCAGGGGGGTGTCAATCAACCCAATCGTACTCGATCGGGTTGATTTCCGGCGATGTCTGTCCGCCTGCTCAGAGTCTTTGTGACCGCTGCTTCATAACTGCTGTTTCTGGCGAGCCTGCAGGCTCGCCAGAAACACGGGACATCAAGCTCCATATGGAGCTTGATACATATGCCCCATAGTCTTTAGCCCTTTTGCCTTTTTTTTTCTTTTCTATTTTAATTGATTGGAATATGAACCAAATTTAACCCCTGTAAGTATATATCTGCTATTTTAAGAGTGGACTAGATATTTCCCCCCCCTAACCTTATAAATGGATATTTACCACTGCATATAGATATTAAAGATATTTTTATGTTAAAATGAAGTCCAGGTTTACTTTGTTGAGAGGCCCCTTGCATTGGTGGAACTAACAAAGATAAATAGCCCACCTTGGTGAAATTGGCAAAACCCTACTTATGCATCTCAGGCACCTCAACACCATCTGAGCGCCTCTTCTCTGCTGCAGGCAAAATAGCTTGCAAAAAAGAGAGACAGTCTCAGCCAGGAGCATGTGAACATGTTGACATTTTTGCACTTCAGTGCAAAGTTTCTAAAAGAGTGAATAACAGAATGTGATAAACAGTGGTAGTCTACCTATTACTAGTTCTACCTCTTTTCAAACAGTTTGTGGTTTTGTTTTGCTTAATTATAAAAATTTGTTCTGCTGCTTAAAAAATTGGACCAACAGTTGTTTTAATGTAAAGTTTTAGTCGGAAGTTTATATTTATAACACTCAGTATGTGGATTTTATTGTAAATATAGGGGAAAAAAATAATAATTTTTTATCCGATTAGTCGATTAATCGAAAAAATAATCGGCCGATTCATCAATTATGAAAATAATCGTTAGTTGCAGCCCTAATTTAGTTATTACTTGCGGTGTGGGTTTGATGGCGGATATAGGGGTTAACAGTTTAAATAGGCATATTGCGTTGTGGGGGGTTGTCGGTTTAGGGGTTAATACATTTATTATTAGTAGTGAGAGGGGGGGATTGTGGATATAGGGGTTTTATGTGTCGGGCTTATTTTTGGGAGGCGAGTTAGACTTCTACGGGAGATTTCTTATGTTCTTTACTTTTCTTAGGTGCCGGCAGTTTCTAAAGTGCCGTAAGTTACTGGCGACGAAAGAAATGTGTATTTGCGCACATTTCTGAACGTCGCCAGTTTATCCAACTTACGCCACTTAGGAAATGCCGGTGCCGTATATATGTAATACCCCGATGTGCAAGGTGAAATTACGGGCGGAGAAGGTTTCTGCGCTTACGCTGAAACCTGTGCCGTATATTGGATCGGGCCCCTGGTATTCTTTGTTGAAAGCTAAACCTAGGTAGGCTCAGATGCTAATTTCTAAGCCCTCTTATCTGAATGCATTTGACAGTTTTTCACAGATAGAGGGCGTTTGTTCATGTAAGCCATATAGATAACATTGTGCTCACATCCGTGGAGTTACTTATGAGAGGGCACGGATTGGCTAAAATGCAAGTCTGTCAAAAGAACTGAAATAAGGGGGCAGTTTGCAGAGACTTAGATACAAGGTAATCACAGAGGTAAAAAGTATATTATATAACTGTGTTGGTTAGGCAAAACTTGGAAATGTGTAATAAGGGGATTATCTATCTTTTAAAACAATAAAACATCTGGAGTAGACTGTCCCTTTAAACCCTACATGGCAAAAGGTCTCTTAAAAGCATTTAAACCACAGTCGACCAAACTACACTTTTAAAAAGCCTCTTATCTTCTATCCTCTGCTGAGACCAGTTAGAGACAAATATAAATAATGACTATACACTGACGCACTAGTTCTAACAAGATTAAAATTACAGAATGGAAAGCAAAATAATTATCAAAAATATATTACAGAGTTATTTTATTAAAGTTTAATAAAGTTATTAACTTTATAGGGAGTTAAAAAGCGTTTCACATCCCTTTAAATGGGCACAATATTCAGTAGTATGCTGGGGCTATATACACCACCAGTGTACTACATATCAACAGCCACTGCATTAAAATAAACTCCAGTAGGGGGGGAGGAGCCAACTCTGCAACTGAACGGCAGCACATTCTCATAGCTCTGAACATACTGAGTCAAAATTCAAATGAAATGACCGTTTTAGCCCAAATATATGGACATCATTGTAGATCAGAACGCCTAGTGAACCCATATGATCAATTTTAAAGAGTGCCATAAAGGGTTACAGCGATCTCAGGACCCGGGTATATATGCCTACGGATGATAACGGACACTAGGAGCAGCCATCTTGCGGCCTGTGCAATATTTGTTCTGGAGTTTGGGATTGATCAAAGCTTATTGTAATACCCTCTGAGTGACTGCTTAATTATGGAGGTCCCGGAACGCATCATGGAGGAGATACACAACTTTTTGGATAGCTGCCGTGAGGTGTTTGAATACTCAGCTGTGCTTACAGCAAGGCAGGCAGAACACGCTGACTACACGCTTTTCCCTATAACTGCTCCTAAGACAGAGCCAGCGTGCATGAAAAGGATGGGCACCATTGATACCGAGACTGTTGCTGGGCGCTCAGGCCCCTTTAGTATTGCCGGCGCTGCGCCTGGGATATCGGATACTGTGGACCACGCTACTGCAATGAGATACCAAATGGCCGCAATGCCTTTGAGGAGGACACGTCATAAATCAACATTGGAGCTACTCTACATACATCATAGCTGGAAGCAATCCTTAGACGAGGAGGATAAGGTCTCTGCGACACTACCTGAGACTTTGACTCTCCAGCATGGGGCAAACATTATAGTGCCGGAGACATCCTCTACATTAAAATTAGAGACTCCTCTTCTACATCCAGTGATCGCGGGGGCTGAGGAGACAGATCAACATTCCAATACAGCAGACTGGAGAGAATACTTAGCCTTGAGATCTGGGGTGGGATAAAAGACTCCTACTAGTTCGTCACACCATGTTAGGTAGACGGTATATTTTTGTGGTCATCCTGCATTGGTGTTATAAGATACATCTGTTAGTGTTTTATTATAATATATGGTTTTCATGTTTGTTTAACTTACACACTGTTAATGCAATATTCTATTCATTGTTAGCTTTAGCTGAATCATTATGGGTTGTGATCCCTTACAGATTTACAGATTTACCTTTACCTATATGAACTTATGGACCATTGCTTTGGAACTATATACCATTCATCTTCTCTCTGCTGACTTAAATGTGTATATTTTTATATCTTTACAATACCTGCTCACCCTTACCCTCCAATATGTTCTGTAGCCTCTCAAATATTATTTTAGAACTACCTTACTATCATTATCCTACAATCTATATTGCCATTTATGTTAGGGAGTGGACTCTACGTTTTACCATTATGCCTTAACTTAATGTTTTACTATGTTGGTTACCTTTATATATATTCAACTACAGATGGGTGATTTCTGTATTTAATATTATTGCCCTAGACACTAATGATGGTCATTGATTTGACCTAACACACTTAGGTTGCACCTTGTGTTACAAATATATTTCACACTATTAAGAGTTATGAGCTTGTTTGTTCTGCATGTATATATGTGTGTGTGGTGTTACCCTCTTCTTTTGGCGGGTCATATTATCTCCTGCTAAATACTTCTGCTTTACATCTAGGACATAATGATATACCAGACATATCCTAGAAATGTTTATGCTTATGTTTGTCTGTTTATACCCCTTTATAGAAGACCTATACAGTTCCTTATTAACAGCTGTTGCTAGTGGACATGTTATTTAGCAAAATTTGCATAATAATATATAGGTTTATTATGAAAGATATCAGGTAAATAAGGGCTTTGTTTAAAGTAATTTTCTACAACTAAAATTGCCTTTACTGTGGGGGTTTACACCACTCAGAAAACTATTAAACTAGTGTTGTTCTCCTAGTTCGAAATCCCCTTCCTTTTATATCAACGACAATGATTGTTTAGCTATATTTAGCGCTACTGATACTTCCTTTACCTTCCCTATCACAAGCATCCACATATCAAGCTTTGTCCTAAGTTTAAGTTGCAATTAATTGTATGCTATTCAAGAGGGGTTACATCATAACTATCCAATACAATGAAAAGAGTGACGTCATAATATGCCCATATTCCCTTTTGCTGTTATGTCACTCCCATGTCACTCATGGTTAACTGCAGTTATGTCGCAAGTTGCTACCTTTTTCTATTACTGTTACTCGCAATTTCTTGTTTTCACACAAGCAATGCTAATACTTTTTTTTTGTTTTGCCTTTTGTTTTGTTTTTTGTCTAATAAGCATGGCTGGATTGAGCATCCTCATCATAGCTGGACTGCTTATTAGACTACACTTTAGACTGTACACAGAGTTACTTAGCCGAGGGTGTCCCCACTTTTCAATTATGGTCAGCTAAATTAGGGTAGCTTGTGCACATGTTTAAATTTAAGCTATAGCAAGGTCTAGTTTCTCGTATTCTCCTCTCCCCTGGTAATAGATGTATATGTATTGGTGGTATGACCTTTCTGTTCCTGGGTGGTGGGCCCACATCCGGGATACAGAGTACTTATTTGCCTAGAAGAAAGATATTATGGTTTCTTTGACAACCCTTGCATCTACCTACTTATTTTTTGTCTTAAACCTGTATAGCCTACTTAATACCCTATCCCTAAGTGCCAATTGAAGACCCATTAAATTGGTGGATGTCACCTTTATTCTATTCAAAGCAATGTGTGTGTATGGTGGAGTTAGAGAAACAGTTGCATAAGCTAGGCACTCAATTTCACACACGGGATCTTTATAATAGATGCCTAGAATGTTAGGATAAAGTACGGGGGGAGGCTGGACCTCCTCTAGTGCTAACTATGTACAGTCCTCCTCTGGATAGCACCATAAATGAACAGCTTCTTTATGCAGGACATAGCTTTGACCCATCATACAATTAACCTGTTTCTATTTACCCTCTAACAATCCATGTGCCCTCGAAACTCTCAACAGAGATTTAGTGCTCTGTTCATATATTTTGATTACCATCTTCATACTACCACCTCCCCCCCCCCCCCACCTTAATATACCTCCTAGTTTAGGAGGGTTAAATATGCGGCTTATCTCGCCAATGCCGCACTTCCATAACTTTTAATATTACCTACTAATTGAATGTGCTAAATAGCTTTCTTTTTTCCTTTTTTTTTCCCTACCTTGAGTTAATATCTAGATTAGGTCCAACAGTGGCCTATTGAGTTATAAGAAAGATGTTTTAAGTTTATTTGCTATACACGATATAACGTATTATAAAAATGAGGCTTATCATTTGAGACCCATAAGCGGTCTCCTAGGTTTGAAATTACCTTTTTTTCCTTAAATATTTTCGCTTACGTTTGAAGGTCCAAGAATGTCGTATTGTGTCATATAGAAGGTCCCTAGGTGACTGACATTGCATTTATATAATGTTCACATGGTACATATATTATTAACTTTGTGTTTTTTATAATCCATTTTTTTATTGTTAGTACCTTCTGTAAAACTGATATCTTATCTCATGTGCCATGAGAATTTATTTGTGTAACGTTGTATACCTCTAAATAAACCTCAATAAAAAAAAAAAAAAAAAAAAATTGCATGCCCTATCTGAATCAAAAAAAAAAAAAAAAAAAAAAAAAAAAAAAATAAACTCCAGTAATTGCATTAAATATGTTTTTACCTCTGTGATTACCCTAAGCCTCTTCTGACAGCCCCGTTATCACATAGCTATTTATTTATTTATTTATTATTTATTATTTATCTATTGACTTGCATTTTAGCCAATTAGTGCTGTGTCCTGCACAACTCCATGGGAATGAGCACACTGTTTATCTATATGGCCCACATGAAATAGCAGTCTCTTGTTATGAAAAGTTAATAAAAAAGCATGTGATATCCCTATTCCCCTTTCCTGTCCTTTGACCTCTCTTCCCAACCCCTCGCCTCCCATCCTTTCCCCTCCCTCCCCCTTTTCCTCCCTCTCACAAAAAAATGGACCCCCCACTCTCCCCCCCCCCAAACACGTAACTCTGGACTGTGGACTGTATAAGTTAAGTTTTTCTCCCTCCATAGATATAACTGTGGAGCTCTCAGTTCAGAATACTTCTGCTTATTTTGTTAAAACGTATGAAAATGTTTAAAACAATTGCAAAACAGATATAAACTGCATCTGCCTAAATGGAAAGGGGGATAGCCACCCCTATCATTATAAACGTGAGGTAAGCTATGAACTTTGAAGCGCCCCACCACTTAAATGGACTCTGGAAACTATCGGCTAGATTTAGAGTTTTGTCGGTAACGACCCGCGTAGCTAACGCTGTTTTTTTTCCCCCCCGCACCTTTTAAATACCGCTGGTATTTAGAGTTCACAGAATGGCTGCGTTAGGCTCCAAAAAAGGAGCGTATAGCATAATTTACCGCCACTGCAACTCTCAATACCAGCGGTGCTTACGGACGCGGCCAGCTTAAAAAACGTGCTCGTGCACGATTCCCCCATAGAAAACAATGGGGCAGTTTGAGCTGAAAAAAACCTAACACCTGCAAAAAAGCAGCGTACAGCTCCTAATGCAGCCCAATTGTTTCCTATGGTGAAACACTTCCTAAGTCTGCACCTAACATGTACCCCGAGTCTAAACACCCCTAACCTTACACTTATTAACCCCTAATCTGCCGCCCCCTGCATATTTTTTTTAACCCCTAATCTGCCGCTCCGTACACCGCCGCAACCTACATTATACCTATCTACCCCAAATCTGCTGCCTCTAACACCGCCGACCCCTATATTATATTTATTAACCCCTAATCTGCCCCCCACAACGTCGCCGCCAGCTACCTACAATAATTAACCCCTAATCTGCTGACCGGACCTCACCGCTACTATAATATACTATACTATAATAAATGTATTAACCCCTAATCCGCCTCACTAACCCTATAATAAATAGTATTAACCCCTAATCTGCCCTCCCTAACATCACCGACACCTAACTTCAAGTATTAACCCCTAATCTGCCGACCGGACCTCACCACTACTATAATAAATTTATTAACCCCTAAAGCTAAGTCTAACCCTAACCCTAACACCCCCCTAAGTTAAATATAATTTTTATCTAACAAAATAAAATAAATCTTATTAAATAAATTATTCCTATTTAAAGCTAAATACTTACCTGTAAAATAAACCCTAATATAGCTACAATATAACTAATAACTATATTGTAGCTATTTTAGGATTAATATTTATTTTACAGGCAACTTTGTATTTATTTTAACCAGGTACAATAGCTATTAAATAGTTAAGAACTATTTAATAGTTACCTAGTTAAAATAATTACAAAATTACCTGTAAAATAAAAATAAAAAGTTACAATTAAACATTACCTACAATTATCTGCAATTAAATCTAACACTACACTATCAATAAATTAATTAAATACAAATAAATACACTAACTAAAGTACAAAAAATAAAAAAAAGAACTAAGTTACAAAAAATAAATTTTTTTTTACAAACATCATAAAAATATTACAACAATTTTAAGCTAATTACACCTACTCTAAGCCCCCTAATAAAATAACAAAGCCCCCCAAAATAAAAAAATGCCCAACCCTATTCTAAAATAAAAATAGAAAAGCTCTTTTACCTTGCCTTTTGCGGGGCATGCCCCAAAGAATTCTGCTCTTTTGCCTGGAAAAAAACCCATACAATACCCCCCCCCCCAACATTACAACCCACCACCCACATACCCCTAATCTAACCCAAACCCCCCTTAAATAAACCTAACACTAAGCCCCTGAAGATCTTCCTACCTTATCTTCACCACGCCGGGTATCACCGATCCGTCCAGGCTCCGAAGTCTTCATCCAAGCCCAAGCGGGGGCTGAAGACGTCCATCGTGACCGGAACAGCCAATAGAATGCAAGCTCAATCTGATTGGCTGATTGGATCAGCCAATCGGATTGAACTTGAATCTGATTGGCTGATTCCATCAGCCAATCAGAATTTTCCTACCTTAATTCCGATTGGCTGATAGAATCCTATCAGCCAATCGGAATTCAAGGGACGCCATCTTGGATGAACCTTCATTCTGTGTTAGGACATCGGAAGAAGAGGAAGGATCCGTGCCGGAGGTCTTGAAGATGGAGCCGCTCGTCGTCGGATGGAAGAAGATAGAAGATGCCGCTTGGATGAAGATGTCTACCGGTCCGGCTCGCCTCTTCTGCCTGGATAGGATGAAGACTTCTGCCGCTCCGGATGTCTTCTTTTGGTCCATCGGTGCCTGGCTGGGTGAACACGACTCAAGGTAGGGAGATCTTCAGGGGCTTAGTGTTAGGTTTATTTAAGGGGGGTTTGGGTTAGATTAGGGGTATGTGAGTGGTGGGTTGTAATGTTGGGGGGGGGTATTGTATGTTTTTTTTCAGGCAAAAGAGCAGAATTCTTTGGGGCCCCGCAAAAGGCCCTTTTAAGGGCTGGTAAGGTAAAAGAGCTTTTCTATTTTTATTTTAGAATAGGGTAGGGCATTTTTTTATTTTGGGGGGCTTTGTTATTTTATTAGGGGGCTTAGAGTAGGTGTAATTAGCTTAAAATTGTTGTAAATATTTTTTTTATTTTTTGTAACAGTTCTTTTTTATTTTTTGTACTTTAGTTAGTTTATTTAATTGTATTTATTTGTAGGTATTTTATTTAATTAATTTATTGATAGTGTAGTGTTAGGTTTAATTGTAGATAATTGTAGGTATTTGTATGTAATTAATTTATTGATAGTGTAGTGTTAGGTTTAATTGTAACTTAGGTTAGGATTTATTTTACAGGTAATTTTGTAATTATTTTAACTAGGTAGCTATTAATTAGTTATTAACTATTTAATAGCTATTGTACCTGGTTAAAATAAATACAAAGTTGCCTGTAAAATAAATATAAATCCTAAAATAGCTACAATATAATTATAATTTATATTGTAGCTATATTAGGGTTTATTTTACAGGTAAGTATTTAGCTTTAAATAGGAATACTTTATTTAATAAGATTTATTTTATTTCGTTAGATTTAAATTATATTTAACTTAGGGGGGTGTTAGTGTTAGGGTTAGACTTAGCTTTAGGGGTTAATAAATTTAATAGAGTAGCGGTGGGGTCCGGTCGGCAGATTAGGGGTTAATACTTGAAGTTAGGTGTTGGTGATGTTAGGGAGGGCAGATTAGGAGTTAATACTATTTATTATAGGGTTATTGAGGCGGGAGTGAGGCGGATTAGGGGTTAATAACTTTATTATAGTAGCGGTGAGGTCCGGTCGGCAGATTAGGGGTTAATAATTGTAGGTAGGTGGCGGCAACGTTGGGGGCGGCAGATCAGGGGTTAATAAATATTATGTAGGGGCCGGCGGTGTTAGGGGCAGCAGATTAGGGGTACATAGGGATAACGTAGGTTGCGGCGGTGTGCGGTCGGCAGATTAGGAGTTAAAAAAATTTAATAGAGTGGCGGCGATGTGGGGGGGCCTCGGTTTAGGGGTACATAGGTAGTTTATGGGTGTTAGTGTACTTTAGAGCACAGTAGTTAAGAGCTTTATAAACCGGCGTTAGCCCAGAAAGCTCTTAACTCCTGGCTTTTCTCTGCGGCTAGAGTTTTGTCGTTAGATTTCTAACGCTCACTTCAGCCAAGACTCTAAATACCAGCGTTAGAAAGATCCCATTGAAAAGATAGGATACGCAAATGGTGTAGGGGGATCTGCGGTATGGAGAAGTCGCGGCTGGAAAGTGAGCGTTAGACCCTTACCTACACGACTCTAAATACCAGCGGTAGCCCAAAACCAGCGTTAGGAGCCTCTAACGCTGGTTTTGACGGCTAACGCCAAACTCTAAATCTAGGCGCTAGGCTTCAAATAAAACTCTTGGGGGGCCATCAACCTAGTGATCCATACTATTCTTGTCCTCAGATCTCATTGTTTCTTTTCATTTTTGGCATTTGTACTGTGTATTTCCTTTTATTAAATAAAGATTTGCATTAAAAAAAAAAAAAAAAAAAAAAAGCATGTGATAAGAGGCTGTCTGTAGTGGCTTAGAAACAGGCAGAAGTTTAGAGGTATAAATGTTATTAAGTATATTAATATAACAATGTTGGTTGTGCAAAGCTGGGGAATGGATAGTAAAGGCATTATCTATCTTTTTAAACAATAACAACTAAGGTGTAGACTGTCCCTTGAAGCTTGTATGTAATTCTTATTCTATCTGTCTATCTATTGATCTCTATCTATCTATATGTATCATCTATCATATATCTATTAATTCTTATACCATATATTTATTCTTATATGTAGCGCTGCAGAATCTGTTGGCGCTCTACAAATAACCGATAATAATAATAATAATATCTATAAGACTGCACACTGTACATGAATGCTCACATACTAACAATTTGCTACAAAATTGAAAAATTGTCAATAAAATAAAACAAAAAACTAACAAGTGAAATCTACCAATACACGTTCTCTAACTCACCCGAATTTTGTCATTGAATAATGTATCTGATGGGTCCTCATCCAACTCTTTCTGGGGATACACACTGATGCTATGAGTCTGCAGGTCTTTCCTTATCTACAGTGGTAAAATGCATATGCATTACTTGCTAGAAATTCCGACAATACATTTGATTTTAGATATTGATACTAAACTAGGAAATCACTGATTTAATTTCTGTCCACATATCCAAGGAGTTTCCTGTTTTCTCCACCCCCCAAAAAAAAGTTTGCCATTATAAAACTAAAATATGCTCTGCTCGGGAAAGCCACAGTTTTACTCATGTGTTATATATATATATATATATTTACATCCAGTGTATATATATCTATATATATATATCTATATATATATATATATATATATATATATATATATATATATGATACCTAGTTTATAACACTCTAAGGAAAGTGTCAGGGCTCATACAGGGTGTTTACAAATACAAAATAAATAATACGATATTTTAAAGGGACAAGTTACCCAGCAAAAAGCTGACTAGAAAATATCACATGAACTTATATATATGTAAAAAAGTAACATATTTACCTCAACATTTCATCAGTACAGACATCCCATTGTAAATGGACTTTAAAGGGACATGAAATCCATTTTTGTCAGATAGAGCATACATTTTTAAACATCTTTCAAATGTACTTCTTTTATCTAATTTGCTTTGTTTTCTTTGTATCCTTTGTTGAAAAGCATACTAGGTAGGTTTAGGAGCTGGGTGCTAGCTGCTGATTGGCGGCTACACATATATGCCTCTTATGATTGGTTTAGCTAGCTCCCGGTAGTGCATTGCTGCTTCTTCAAAAAAGGATACCAAGAGAATTAAGCAAAATTGATAATGGAAATACATTGAAAAGTTTTTTTTACAAATCTATGCTTTATCTGAATCACAAAAGAAAAACATTGGGTTTCATGGCCCTTTAAACATCCAATCAGAATGCTTGTCCAGGGACTTGTAGGAAAACGCACATTTAGTATGTGTCACTTTATTTCCATCCGCAGTTGAAGGAAGTTTACTATGAAATCTTGCAAGGGATCATGGGAAATCCCACAAGATTACAGTAAAGCAAATTGTGAACGCAGCACTAATAACACTGATTGGCTGCTGTTTTTTTTTCACTATGCAGATGACAGTAAAAAAGTAGCTGAAGGACAAATGTTCACAGAACACTTATTTTAATGAGCTGTAGATGTTTTTGGTAAAATTTACACACAGATGTTCATGTACTATTTTCTAGTCAGCTTTTTACAGATATGCTGCATCACTTTGTGATTTAGCATAAGGATAGTATTTCCCTTTAAAGGGACAGTCAACACTAGGGGGCCGAATTATGAAGCTCAGAATGCACCGCTGCTCCATAACTTGTCCGTCTGCTCTGAGGCGGCGGACAGAAATCAACACGATCGAATACGATCGGGTTGATTGACACCCCCTGCTAGCGGCAGATTGGCTGCGAATCTGCAGGGGGCGGTATTGCACAAGCAGTTCTGGTGAACTGCTTGCGCAATGATAAATGCTGACAGTGCATTTATCAACGTGCAGCGGACATGATACGCTACATCGTATCATGTCTGCCCGCACTTTGATGAATATGCCCCTAAATGTATAATAACTTATTCCTATGTAGTAGCACACCATGTTGAATGAACATATAGTTTTCGTGTAAAAGCACTTACTTGTCTTCCTCCGGCCGTTTTAAAATGGCCGCCAGACCCCTCCTTTCCCTGACATCATCCTCAGTAAATGCTCTGTAGAAAATAATAGCTCCATGGAGTTTTGAGCATGCGCATTATATTGTGTTTCTCAAGGAGTGGTTTTTAAACTAGGAACAAAAGAATACTGCTCATTTGCACAGCGGTTCTCATATGCGGCGGACCTGAATACTGACCCTGCGCCTGTGGACCAGTTTACTGTACCAGCTGTTGGTCCAACGCATATGAGAAACACAATATAATGTGCATGCTCAAAACTTGAGAAACACAACAGAGTGTGCATGTGCAAAAATCTGTGCACAAGCAAGAAACGTCTTGCTTGACAAAGAGCAATTATTTTCTACAGAGCATTCACTTAGGATGACGTCAGGGAAAGGAGGGGTCTGGTGGCCATTTAAAAACAACCAGAGGAGGACAAGTTAGTGATTTTACACAAAAAAACGATGTGTGTGTTAAACATGGGTTACAGGATGATTTAATCAGCATTAACTACTACATAGGAGTAAGTTATTATACATTTTGTGTTGACCGTCCCTTTAAACATAAGGTAAAATGTTGAAAATAAAACTAGGCTTTTAATTTAAAATAAATACCTTGTTTTTCTCCTTTCAGGAACACTCTGCACTATAACGTATCAAATGTTACAGAATACAAACGCAAAATAAACACCATAAAGCATATGCAGTTTAAGACACATGACATTTTAATGGCAAATTGTTAAGTGTACAAAATGAGTCTTATTTGACAAAATGTAATTATAACTGGCTTAGTATTAATACAGTCAGTGTACTATTTCATGCAAATGATAAAAAGTTTGCAAGGTCAATATCCAGCCATTTCAACCTGTAATTTGACAAATACCATAAGGCTTAAAGGTCTATTGGGATTTTGTAGAAAAGAACAATTATTATACAGATAATTCAGTAGATTTACATAAATTTGACTTCACACCAAATTCCTTGTGTCTATGGAATATATATAAAAAAAATAAAGGAAAATATAATAAAAGTGTCATAAAAGTACAAAAAAGAAAATGAGCATTTTTTCTTCTTAAACGGGGAGAGTCCACAGCTGCATTCATTACTTTTGGGAAATACAGAACCTGGCCACCAGGAGGAGGCAAAGACACCCCAGCCAAAGGCTTAAATACCTCCCCCACTTCCCTCATCCCCCAGCCATTCTTTGCCTTTAGTCACAGGAGGTAGGCAGAGAAGTGTAAGAAGATTCAAGATAGTCTCTTATGGAGGGTAGTACTCTTCGAAATGGGACTGGAGTTTTAAGTAGTCCTGTCAGCCTCTCAGTGAGAGCATTGATGAAAGTTAGAGTCCAGAGATGCAGGGAGAGTCTTTCTGCGAAACCATTCCAACTCATAACAGCTCCATAAGCATTCAGCGTTGACATGTTTCGCTGCCTGCTTTCTTCACTCAAGTCCATGTCAGAAGACACAATACTATCTGTCACACTTGAAGGGTCGTGTTACTGTTCCACGGCGTAGATTCTGGTAAGATTGTTTTATTTTCCTTTTCAATGTGGGAATGTATGTAAATGAAGACTCCTTTATCTTTATGGAATCAAGGGTTAATATCTCCTGAGGGGGATTATTGAACAGTGGGGGACTTTAATCATGTTTGTTATGTGATTCTGTCTGCTTATGTGTAGTGATGCTTGGGCTCGTGACTATTACTGAATATACCGGAGCCTTTTGAGCTGCGCAGTTCTTCTGGATTGGTGCACTTTTTATTTGCCCTACATGGTGCACCTTGTAACCGGGCGTGGTCACGTTTTTGTTTTCCATTTCTGTATTCCAGACTGTGTGGCTGCGGAGAGAATCTGTTTTCTCTACTTTTCTGGGTCATAGGAGCTGGTGAGTGCCCCAGCCATTGTGGGTGTAAGGTGCCGTTTGTTTTTTTTTGTCCATGATTTCAAATATTCCAATTATGGAGTATTCTGATTTTTTGGAGACGTATGTCTCTGATTCAGATTCTGCTTCTTGTGAAGAATATGTGGGGGCCTGGGGATCCAGCCCCTTTAGTTATGTTCCGTATGCCATTTTAGAGTGCTCTTTTCTCCCAATTTGGAGAGCTTAGAGTCCGCTGAGCCTTCCGCCACTGAGGATTACGTATCCCGTGAGGCGCACTTCCTAGAACCTTCGGTTGCTACACAGGCAGGTCTCCCAAATGCCGTTACCCCTTCTCCGGAAGGTGGCTTGTTTCCTCCAGAGGTTACTGCACGGTTCCACATGGCCATATCTATGGCGTTGGCACATTTACATCTTCTGGGAAGATCTTGTCCGTGTTCTCTTAACCAGGGCCCATCAGGCGTGGGATCATCTGTATTGGTTCAGCCCTCTGGGGAAGTGGGGTCCCCTGAGGCTTCAGGGGTACAGCCTTTGGGGCCGAAGTAGTCAGATGCCCCGGCGGAGGCGAGTCTTGCCTTTCGATTTAGACTGGCGTGCCTTCATGTCCTGATGAGGCATGTGTTGGCAGCGTTAGAGGAGCCCAATTCTGATGAGTCGTTGGTTCCTCAGTCTTCAGCTCCAGACGGCAAGCAGTGTTAGACGAGTGGAGGGATGAAGATCATTCTCCTTGTCGTCTACTTTTTTTTTTGTGTATCTCATTCCCAGTTATGAGCTTTTGGAGGAATCGGGTCTCTGACTGGCTGGTCCTGTTAGTGTGTCCATTTTTCCTGGGCGTTCACTTTTTTTATCCGGTTAGGATGTATTTTATTTCTTTTTGTAAGCTCAAGACTGTTGTAGTTTTTCCCTTTGGAAAACTTTTTCTTCTCTGGGATTTGATACTGGCGATGTTGTGGTCGCGATAGCTATACTTGCTCAGAAGTTATAAATGTAAAAAAAAAAAAAAAAAAAAAAAAAAAGTTGAGACATGGTTTAGGTCTCAAAGCCTACATGTCTACTGTTTGTCTGTTTAATTAGTCTAGCCCTGCTAGGGCTTAGACCTTTCAGTGGCCTTGAACAGTTCTGTCACGCCCTGTATATCAGGCTGGTCCTGGTTGGGTACTAGTTATATCTGTTCCTTGGGGCCCATATGAGACACGTTGTGCCTTTGACAACGGGCTGGTCCTGTTTGGGTACTGAGTTTGCTTACTTCTTGTTATTAAGTTGTTTTATTGTTCTACAAGTTATGAAGGCCCTTCTATCCTAGATGTTAGGCTGGTCCTAATTTATTCATCAGGGTGGGGCTTCCAATGTTTGATGTACTCAGTCCTAGGTGTCCTGTCCCTGCATATCTAGCAGGGTTAGCTGGGATTACGGATCCTGCTATGACAGTATACTTGAGGTTTCCTGAGGTCCTTTGGTTCTCCCCTTCGACAGAGGAGGGGATTCAGATGACTCCATAAGAGATCTTCTGTACCTGGTTTGGGGGGTTACTTCTCCTCTATGGTACTTCATTCCGGATTGCATTGTCCTGATTAGTCCCGATCTCTTTCGACAGGGCCTCTTCCTTATGGTCGAGGATGGTTGTGTATTCGTTTCCCCTTTCCTTGGGGTCAGTCTTCTTGTCATTTGATTGAGGAAATCCGGTCCTTAGGGTCCGCTTTCTTACGATATCCTTTTCTGATCCTATCATTTTTGGGATCTGGGGGATTGTATGTTGTCTCTTTTACATAAGTACGGTTGCCCCTGCTTGGCGATACGGTTGGGTTCCGTCGCCTGCTAGGCTTTTTAGGATGCTCGTTCATTTGTTAATTCCTTAAGCCGTAGGGGTCACCGGAGATTGATCCAGAGTGGATCTTTAGAGACTGTCATATTCTCTCAAACAGAGATTACCTTTTAGTTTGAGTTCTGATCTCTTTTGGGTCCTGCCTTCGTCTTATTTGATGGGTATGGATCCAAGAGGCCCGTTGGGGATGAGTTCAGTCTCTGGGATACTTACATGGGAGATCAGTGTTTAAGACCCCGTGAGGGCATGGCTGTGATTGCATCAACATTGATGCAAGGTCATCTTCAGATGGAGTACTCTTGTGGATGTTCCTCAAGGATTATTAGTTTGGATCCGGCTCCGGGTTCCGGGTGTCCAGTCTTTTAACTTTGTCCTTGTCTTTGACTGGGCGTTTTGGTTACTCTGTTTTCCAGATCTCATAGACGTTGGATCTGGCCGGTTGAGTAGCAGGTTGGGTTTCCCAATCCTGGGAAAATCTCCTTGTTCCTACTGGCGGCTTCTTTTTATTCCCTCTGGAGAAATGGGAATTTCTCTACTGAGCTGGCTGTAGTGGCCGGAGGGCTGCCTAGCAAGCAGATTTACAGTTTGAAGACTAGTTGCAGCTTTTTGCGCCTTGCATGTGGGCTAGCAAGTTGTTGGGTCTTCGATTTCCTTCTATTTGGGAGAATCTGATCTACTGCGTCTATCCTGTTGGCTACTCCGGAGGTTGTTTCCGTCTCTGATCCCGGAGTTCAGTGGGGTTTGCTTCCCTGCTTTGCGTGCAGGACATCATGAGTTTGTGTCCACCTGGAAGGTTGGATTTTCATGTTGCATACCATTCTGATAGTTGTAAGTGGAGGGTCTCTCTTGGTTGAGTGTTCCTTCCCCTCCGATTCTGAAGGGAAAGGTGGATAGGTATTTTGGAACCCGAGCTAGTCTCTCTGGGGGTTCGTGCCTCTTCCTCTTTCCTTTCCTAGAGATCTTGTGGCTGGAGATTCATTGCTGATCTCTAGGCCTGGTCGTTACGGGAAATTTTTGTTCTCCCTTGTCCTTTGGACCTTACCATTCGCATCAGTGCTGGGACTGTTTGCTCAGGATAGGCGTCTGGAAGTCTGACTGTTCTGTTGAGCATCTACCGGGTAGCATGAGGGGCTACTGAGTGCTCCTTCCTTATGTGGGAGGCCTCGCAGTGGTACCTTCCCTCTGCGAGTTGCTGGTTTTTCATTCTTGGTCAGGGTGCTGTCCTCCCTTCCCTGTGTTCTGGTAGGGGGGGGGGGGGTTGATCCGCACTGTTTTCATAGTTTTTCTCTCCCAGGATGGTTCTGGTACGAATTTCCCAACTACCTTGTTGTCCAGTTTTTTTTAGGCTTGATGCTTAGTTGGACCGCCTATCAGATAGAAGCCTGTAGACTCTCCAACAGCCTCAGGACAATAAAGCAAGGGGATACCTCAAGGACAAAACCACTCGAGCAAAGGCTGGTCTCCACATCACCTCCGTACAAGCAGATAATCACAGGGAGAAGGAGCGCGAACCATCCCCAGCACCGGGAGGAACCCCAAGCAAGCCCAATGAGACCACGCGAAGTGTCCCTAACAGGGAACAAACATCTCCCAGGCCCCTAAAAGGAGACCTAACCTGGAGACCACCGAGGAAGACCAAAAAGGTCTCAACAAAAGAATCTAGACAGTACATAGTCGATGTGCAAGAGCTGCAGCTGGTTACATTTTGCAAACCATATGCTGCAAGGCAGCTAAACTACCCTTCAAAGTACTAGCTGCAGAGGACCAAGTCCCAAAAGGACATCCCAGAGCCTCAAAAGAAAAAAGGCCATACCGCTCACCCGGCGGTAAGAAGGCGCTAAGCCCTCCAACTCTCCAACACGTGGGGGAGGAAACTCTAGAGTCCAACAATACCATACGCAAGAGAAAGTGACGCAGCGGAAACTCCACTGACCCAGTCATCCAAGAGAAGGCTATAAGGACTGAGACAATCCTTCTTGCCTTGCGGACCCACAGGTCCTCTAGAATGCTTAGTTAAATGTAAAACAAAAGATAACATGAGGCCTCGACCGGACCAGACAATCAGAACGGCGCCATGTGTCTGAACAGCCACAGACAGAACAGAACCCAACAGTAACAGCCTGCAACCCGGGTCCTAACCATCAAGCTGCATAAATCCTCTATCAGAGGGGAAGAAGGGAAAACAGACAAACAGAGGACTAACATGTCCCCAAAAACAAGTATCGATTCCAGTTTAAGATTCCCGAAGGAAACAAATAAACAAAATAACAGACATCCTAATCAAATAAAAAGAGACTATAAGGCAACCCGTAGGTTAACGCCCAATAAGGAAACAGGCCTACCGCAGGACCAGCCAAACGGAGTCCTAATCTTCCAAAAACTGGGAAGGATCTAAAAAAAGAACAGTCAGGAGATTACAACATCCCCACATGTCTAATGAGGTGCACCATTCGAGGCAGACTGAAAATTCCCGTATCCGATAAGGATAGGATCATTTAGTAATTGAAAAACATGTCTGAGTAAGACGTGAAGGCGTGCAACTCTGTAACGAAAGGTACAACACTCAGGGACAGTTACACCCGCAGGAAACTGTAAAGGCCCTCCCCAAGGCGGTAGACCCGGGACAATAGGGCACGAGCACAAACGCGCATAAACGTCTGGGCTCTGCAGACGAATAATCGCCAAGAATATGTGAAAGCGAAAACATGCTGCAACCTCCGGGGGGAACACGCCGCCCTGCATGGAGGAATAATCATAAACTGGGTTACCCACATGTGTAGAAGTATGGAGCGGTAGGGAACTCGCCTCTCGGAGGACAGGACCCCCAGAGGTGGATGGCTCAGCTGTTCCTTGATGCCCTGAGCCCAAGGAACAAGGCGCTCTCATATGGCATACAGAACAAAACTGGTTGACATGTGTCAAAGAGGCCAATCCAGATTCTTCACCGGACGAAGAATCTGAATCTGAAATTAAAACAGTCTCAGTATCAGAATCCTCCATAACTGAATCTGAAATGTGAACAGTCTCAGCATCAGAATGCTCCATAACTGGATAGAGGATATGCAAATATGGACTAAAGAAGTAAAACAAAAACGTCACCTGACACCCACAATGGCTGGGGCACTCACCACCTCCTATGACCAGAACCCTGCGAACTAGAATTTCTCCTTCGCCACACGGTCGGGAATGCGGAAATGGAAGACGGAGCGTAACCACGCCCGATCACAAGGTGAACCGTATAGTCCAAAAAAGCACGCCCAACCCTAAGGTCGCGTCACTTCCAAAGGCCTCAATGTTCCAAACCATGAGCCCAGTAAACACCACACATAAGCAGGTTGAATCACATAACAAACATGATTATAAACCCCCCCTGTTCAATAACCCCCCTCAGGAGATATTAACCCTTGATTCCAAGATACTAAAGTAGACCCACTGAGACCCTTATGTTATGTTAGACCCGCAAGGTGGTAGCCTCTCGGGAAAACATCTTTATTACAGTACATTCATGAAGAAAGTAAAATGAAACGATCTTACCGGAATCTACGCCGTGGAACAGGAACACGGCCCTTCAAGTGTGACGGATAGTAGCATCGCCTCCGCCATGGACTTGAGAGAAGAAAGCAGGCAGCGAAGCTGAGTTCGACAACGCCGATTGCTTAAGGAGCTGTTAACATGAGTCAGGATGGTTTCGCAGAAAGACTCTTCCTGCATCTCTGGACTCTAACTTTCATCCAAGCCCTCACTGAGAGACTGACAGGATTACTTAAAACTCCTGTCCCATGCCAAAGAGTACTACCCTCCATAAGAGACAAAATAAATTCTGACACTTCTCTGCCAACCTCCTGGGACGAAAGGCAAAGAATGACTGGGGGATGAGGAGAGTGGGAGGAGTATTTAAGCCTTTGGCTGGGGTGTCTTTGCCTCCTCCTGGTGGCCAGGTTCTTATTTCCCAAAAGTAATGAATGCAACTGTGGACTATTTCCATTTAAGAAGAAAAATAACAATAATGACTTTGCAAATATCATCAGAATTATTTTATGAAATTATCTGCTTTTTGTGCATTAATTTAATTCCATATTTATGGGACTTCATAAACTGGGCCATTAAAAAAGTATTGCTGTCTTGGGAAAGAAAGTCATTTTATATGAGATATTCTGTGTTGGATGTCACTAGTCTACAGAGTGATGTCAGCCCTGTAAAAAATCCCAGATAGACCGATACCACCAAGTTCTCCAAAAAAAATTATTTATAAACTGTATTACTATATTGGTTTTTACCATTTAACACAAAACAGCTATTTACATATATTTCTATATATACAATTTCTGTAATATTTAGAACCAGCTGCATAGGGTATCACTGATAACACAATTGAATAAGTCTCTGTACTTACTCGCTGTTTAAACTCTTCTCTTTCTTCAAGGGTCAGAGTGTCTGATTTTGCAATGACAGGAACAACGTTCACTATACGACTGAGACGCTTCATGAACTCTAAATCCAGCGGTCGCAACCTGTGAGTATAAACAGCATTTGACTTAGTGGCCTTCGTATAGTCATAAATGCTTATCAGTAAGTTATTTTACAGTGATTACATATAACATAGTAGTTGAGGTTGAAAGTTGAGTTCAACATATGCAAACTCTACCTGATTTACAATAAGAAGCTGCCAATAAAACTTATAATAATACAACTAGAAAACTGACCAATTTAACACAAGCAATTGTATGCCTGAATTCTGTTTCTAGCAAGAAATGTATATGAGCCATCTAAGCTAATGTATCTAAGGTATTGGCATTTTCTACCTCCTTAGGAAAGGTAATTAGTTCCTAATGTCCTTATATAGCTTGTAAACTTTAAATAACGGAATGCAGCTAGGTCCACAAAGGAACAAACTATCAACATCCTAAACTTACTCTAGAGGCCTGATTGTATAAAATTCACTGGCATGGAGTGAAATATCATGCTGACTTTGATATGTGCACACCTCACTTAAAGGGACATGAAACCCCAAAAAAATATTTTATGATTTAGGTAGAACATAAAATTTTAAACAACTTTCCAGTTTACTTGTATTATCAAATTTGCTTCATTCTCTTGATATCATTTATTGAAGGAGCAGCAATGCACTACTGGTTTCTAACTGAACACATGATTGAGCCAATGACAATCGGTATATATATATATATATATATATATATATATATATATATGCAGCCACCAATCAGCAGCTAGCACCTAGGTTCTTTGCTGCTCCTGAGCTTTCTTAGATAAACCTTTCAGCAAAGGATAAGAGAAGAAAGCAAATTAAATAATAGAAGTAAATTGGAATATTGTTTAAACTTGTATGCTCTGTCTAAAATCATGAATGTCTATTATGACTTTACTGTCCCTTTAATTCTATTAAAAAAAACTGTAATTCTCAGCAAATGACAAGCTGCAGAATCTCGCAACGGTGAATTGAACAGGGAACACACTGCACTTATAACAACAAGGGCATAAATATCAAATTACTTACTTTACCTTGAATTGGCTTCTACATTTGCATACCTATTTTATATATTAAAGGGACAGTCTAGGCCAAAATAAACTTTCATGATTCAGATAGGGCATGTAATTTTAAACAATTTTCCAATTTACTTTTATCACCAATTTTGCTTTGTTCTCTTGGTATTCTTAGTTGAAAGCTTAACCTAGGAGGTTCATATGCTAATTTCTTAGACCTTGAAGGACACCTCTTTTCAGAATGCATTTTAACAGTTTTTCACCACTAGAGGGTGTTAGTTCACGTATTTCATATAGCTAACACTGTGGTCGTGCACGTGAAGTTATCTGGGAGCAGGCACTGATTGGCTAAACTGCAAGTCTGTCAAAAGAACTGAAATAAAGGGGCAGTTTGCAGAGGCTTAGATACAAGATAATCACAGAGGTTAAAAATATATTAATATAACTGTGTTGGTTATGCAAAACTGGGGAATGGGTAATAAAGGGATTATCTATCTTTTAAAACAATAACAATTCTGGTGTAGGCTGTCCCTTTAAGGCAATAAGTGCTTAAGGAATTAAAAGCCCTATATCATTTGTTGCTGAAAACTAAAACATAAACATCAAACCTAGAAACACCCCCCCAAAAAAAAAACAATTAGAGGTAAAACTTAGATAGCGGTAATTAAGCCCTAATACTACAAAACCTTGCTAAGCAGATCGGGGCCTTGGCTTGCATAGTTGGAACATAGCTACAATGCCACTAAAGTCAGGGGCATCTACAGAACTCTTCGGCCAACCGATCATCCGGAGAAGCCCCCCCAAAGCAATAACCTGGGGACGTCGCTCCCTCCTCAAGCTCACATCGCTCAATCACAGTCAGGGTCCAAACCTATGGCATAGCTAGCATGTGAACATCCACTTTAAAGGGACACTGAACCCAAAAATATTTCTATCATGATTCAGACAGAGCATGCAATTTTAAGCAACTTTCTAATTTACTCCTATTATCAAATTCTTTTCATTCTCTTGGTATCTTTATTTGAAATGCAAGAATGTAAGTTTAGATGCCGGCCCATTTTTGGTGAACACACTGTGTTGTTCTTGCTGATTGGTGGATAAATTCACCTACCAATAAACAAGTGCTTTCCATGGTTCTGAACCAAAAAAATAGCTTTTTCAAATAAAGAAAGCAAGAGAACGAAGAAAAATTGTTAATAGGAGTAAATTAGAAAGTTGTTTAAAATTGCATGCTCTATCTGAATCACGAAAGGAAAAAAAATGTGGGTTCAGTGTCCCTTTAAGGACCCCGGACTATCCAAAGGGAAGCCAAATTTACAAGTTCAGACATACCACCTTTAGGTCAATTAACCAGTGGGAGCCAATCTACTAAGCAATCATAGAGGAAGCTGTGAACTCTGATTGTCAACCACAATATAAGGAGGGTGAAAAAAAATCCTCCACAGACCAGTAAGTTAGAAGAGGACAAGGCCTACGTAACTCCACTTCCTATACTGGCGCGTAGGCCACCCCCACCCTTTCAACAAATGTTACCAACACAGCAACCTTCACTCAGTAAGGGTCGTAACTTTTAATTCCATTCCTGGCAAAAGAGCCCTGCATTTCTATTACGTTTTTTTGAGACAAATTTGACAGCTTTTATTAAGCAAGCTAAAACAGACCTATAGAACATATAATATAACAAGACCTGTGAGAAAACTTCAGACAAAACTAAGAGACGCCACTTTTTTAGCCTACGCCACAAGGCTGTAAGACTCATTTTATGATGGGAAAATGAGGTGCACTTTGCATTTTGTACTTTTCTGTATGATTTTAACTTTATATTTTGAAACTACATTGTACATTAAATACAATTTAACTCTGTGTAAAATATCCTCTTTATGAAGTGAACAAAACAATGGAAAATTTCCATATAAACCAATCTATTGGTAATTTTACACACAAATAGCTTTTTTAATATGCTTCTAAATCTTTTAACCCTTTGAGTGCTAAGTACTTTCCCACCTGGGTGCTAAGATTTTCCCTTTCCAACAGTGGGTCTTGGGGGTCTGTAGCTGCTTAGATGCCTGAGATACAGGCTTCTAAGCAGCATGCCCCCTGCTCCTATACTTAACCTTGTTAAGTATAAATAAAGTTGTGCGGTGACGTCATCACGTTATTGCGTGTGACGTAACCGCGCATAACGTGAAGCCCCGGCGATGCCTGTCATTATGCAGGCCAAATCGCCGGGGAAGGAGCGGGTGGGAGCCCCCAGATCTCCCTCAAGGTGGGAGAGTGCTAGCGACGGCTCTAAGCCGTCATTAGCACCAGAGTGGGAAACTCTGTGACAGCTCAGAGCCATCATTAGCACTCAAGGGGTTAATGAACCTCTTAAAAGGGATGTGAAACACAATTTTTTTTCTTTTGTGATTCAGATAGAGGAGGCGATTTTAAACAACTTTCCAATTTACTCCTATTAAATCATGTGTTTTATTCTCTTGGTATCCTTTATTGAAAATGATGCTTAGGTAGGCCCAAGAGCTGCTGGTGGGTGGCTGCACATATATGACTCATGTTATTGATTCAACTAATGTGCTCAGCTATCTCCCAAGTAGTGTAGTGCTGCTTCTTCAACAAAGGATACCAAGAGAATTAAGTGAATTAGATGATAGCAGTATTTTTTTTAAATTTTTTATTTCATTCTTTAGAAAAAAAATTGTGCTTCACGTGCATTTAAGGAAACCATTTGAAAATTCTTACCAGTGCCCAGTTGGAGGAATGAAGTAGATACAGCTGTGAATTCGAGAGTCCGGGATTCGACGTTTGCGATTTACAAGAATTTCTTCTCTCAGGTATTTCTCATATTGCTCATGAATGTACTTAATGATCGGGTCCCAACTAGCAAAACATCAGAACAAGAAAATCAGAAAAAGAAATACTCCATTTGTTTATATTCTACTGCACAATGTTTATTGTAAATATACCAACTCCGGTATAATAAAAATATATATTCCTTTATTATGCAAAAGTAGGATAAAAACATTCCATCATCCTCCGGTCAAAGTAAAGGTTAAAAAGAAGCAGAAACCGCTTCTTTTTCCTATGCGCCACCTCAGAAGTAGCAAGATTAGTCACCCTGAAACTCACTCGTTCAAAATTCCCTTCTCTAGGGCAATTGATTGCTCCAGGGCAGGGGGCAGCATTGCATAAGAATCATCTTGTGCAATGTTTAATTTCACCATGACAAATGGCGATTGCAGGCGGAAAGGTTCATTTATACAGCTTTCAAAGGGACACTTAACCCAATTTTTTTCTTTTATGATTCAGATAGAGCATGCAATTCTAAGCAACTTTCTAATTTACTCCTATTATCAAATTTTCTTCTTTCTCTTGCTATCTTTATTTAAAAGGCAGGAATATGATGCATAGGAGCCGGCCCATTTTTGGTTGAGAACCTGGGTTATGCTTGCTTATTAGTGGCTAAATGTAAGCCCCAAATAAGCTAGCGCTATCCATGGTGCTGAACCTAAAATGGTCTGGCTGCTAAGATTTACAGTCCTGCTTTTTAAATAAAGATAGCAAGAGAACAAAAGAAAAATTGATAATAGGAGTAAATTAGAAAGTTGCTTAAAATTTCATGAATCATGTTTAGTGTTTAGTGTCTCTTTAATTGTACATTTATGTTATGTTATGAAATGTAATTATGTGAGAGATCTCTAACTACGGCCCTGAACTTATAACGCTTTGGGGAACCTAGAAAGATGTTTTGGTATTAAAAATATAATAAACCGCAGTTGAAAATCGTACAAACACAAGCATGCTGATGTGTAACACCAATTTATGTCAAATTTATTATAAAACTTGTGTGCCAAAATATTTACAGTTATGAATATAGTGATTCGGTGCAATTTAATTTATTTTATATTGTGAAATGTTTAAAGTAAAGGAAACCAGAGCTTCCAATCACCTGACATTATGCATTGTATAAATAACCACTTAAACCCTAGCAGAATTACCCAGCCATGCACCTTGACCTCACCCACAATCTATCCTGACTCCACCCCACGCTTTCTGGCCCTATATAATGTTGCAGGGTATGAACTAGTTCTGTATTAGTAATACACTATAGTAGACAAGCTAAAAAAAATATATATTTTTCTTATGGCAGTCTAGTAACATTTTTAGGCCTTAAAGGAACTCTGTATTGAAAAATTGTATCCCTTAAAGGGACACTCAAGTTAAAATTAAACTTTCATTATTCAGATAGAGCAGCAATTTTAAACAACTTTCCAATTTACTTCCATTAACAAAATGTGCACAGTCTTTTTTATTTAAACTTTTTGAGTCACCAGCTCCTACTGAGCATGTGCAAGAATTTACAGAATAAGTGTGTATTCATTTGTGATTGGCTGATGGCTATCACATGATATAGGGGGAGTGGAAATAGACATAACTTTTAAAATTGTCAGAAAAAAATATACTGCTCATTTGAAGGTAATACTAATTGCTATTGCATTGTCTTGTTATCTTGCATTTGTTGATTATGCAAACCTACTGTGTTGACCGGTCCTTTAATGTGTTTCCAATGACTTGTTATACCAGTTGAAGCATATTAAAATATTTAACTATTTTTGCCCATTGAAATGACAACCTATTGCTCATGACAACATGCCCAGGGCAAATTGGCTGAGCCTGAAGAAAGACCTCCTTATTTGTGTGTGTGTGTGTGACAGATCGATCAAAGGACGAATGGAGAGACAGAACAGACAAATAGTCAGACAGATAAATAGATAGACAATTTTTTTCTAGATCTTCCCCCCAAATGAAAAGGGCTTTTCTTTTACCAGTTTTGATTATTAATCTGATCTCCAAATCCCGGGGTGTCAATAACCGTGAGCCTCATCTGTATGCCTCTCTCTTCAATAACTGCATGGAAAGAGAAAGATGTTATATTTGGGTATATAATTACAGACAGTCTCGCTTGTTAGAGGAAGGAAGGCTTTTCAGGTAAGCACATGCATTACTGACTCACCGTGACTAACAGCTTTCAATTCTAGTGTTTTGGGGATGCCAGCACCAGGAATATTTCGGATCACTTTGGACTTAAAGAGAGTGTTGACCAGGGTAGACTTCCCTAAACCACTCTGACCTGCACACAGTTAAAGAAACAGGAAGGCAGAAGAGACAGGCAGAAGGGTGTAGCATTAAGGAGGTATATGGTATGGTAGCGCATGATAGAAAAATAGTGAATACAAAGAAATGTAATATAAAGTGTGTATTAGGGAAATTACAAGTAAGAGAGGTTGGCCAAAAAAAGAGAAATAGAAAAGGGAAATAAAAGAGAAAAAAACACAAATGAGAATGATTAAACATTTGGAAAATATAACAAAATGATCTGCATTAAACAGCTTTACATACATAGACATATATTAAATGGACATTGTACTCATTATTTTCTGTTAAGTACATAAAAGAGCAGAATAAAAAATATTTTTGATTGAGAAAAAAGTAAATAAAACTGTTTAAATTTAAAGCGAGATCTATTGGGAGGAAGTTGCTTAATTTATCCCGCTTATTGGGTGAAAGGGAAAACTACAGAAAAATAGTTTATTCAGCACTAGCACATACATTTAAAAAAAGGTAATACATTTTAAAATACACTTTTTAGCTAGATCAGAAAAAGTAGAAAACCCCTTTAATTGCATATTAACCCTTATGCCAAGTCTAGAAGTTGTTAACAAATAGGCAAATCCCAGTTTGCAGGCGTCTATAACATACACACAAAACCATTTTATTTTAAGGATAACATAAAACACCATGAATTATAAAATAAATACATACATAAAATACTGTTACAATGTGAATGTTTGATGGCACATATGTTGTTTTATGTCATTCTCTACACTACACGCTACATCATTCTATGATCTGTATCAGCTAAAGGACAAAATTGCAAAAATAAAATGCTGTGTTACATTTTAGCAATATTGATTTTAAATATAAATATATATATATATATATATATATATATATATATTACTTGTGAGTGTGTTTAACCCCTACAAAAAGATTAAGCACATAGTTAAAAGGCAGCTACAGAGCAGCAATGCACAACTGGGAGCTAGCTGAACACATTAGGTGAGTCAATGACAAGAGACAAATGGGTGTTACCACTAATCACCAGCTAGCTCCCAGTAGTGCATGGTTGTGGATTTGGCTATGAACATATGCCTTTCAAAAAAGGATCGCAAAATAACAAAGTCAATTTGATAATACAAATTAATTTTGACTTTCCTATCCCTTTAAGCTTTCCTAATTCAGAAAGAGTATTTTTAAGATACTTTTAAAGTAAAAATTGTATGATTCAGATAGAGCATGTAATTTTAAGACTCTTTTAAATTCACTTCTTTTTTCACATGTGCTTCATTCTCTTGGTTACCCTTGTTGAAAAAGAAATATGCACATTTCCTACACTAGTGGGAGCTGGCTGCTGATTGGTGCCTGCACACATTATGTCTCTAGTGATTGGCTAAATAGATGTGTTCAGCTAGCTGCCAGTAGTGCAATGTTGTTTCTTCAGCAAAGGATAACAAGAGAATGAAGCAAATTTGATATTAGAAGTAAATTGGAAAGTTGTTTAAAATAGTGTGTTCTATTCAAATCATGAAAACAAATTTTGGGGCTTCCTGTCCCTTTAACTTTGACTTGTATGTCCCTTTATTTAAAAAAAAAAAAAGTCTTTAGGGTAATATGCACATATCGTTCAGTAATAACGAGAAACTGAAAATTAATGGTAATAAATGTGTTTCTTATTTTAAAACAGGAGTCAGCATTCATATCTATGGTCTGAAACTCAACATGCAGGCACGCCTTTATCAAATAACCCATATTGTGCTGTGCTTTGTAGTTATACAAGGGCAGGTTATGTGCTGTATTAGAACTACAATTCCTCCTCCTGTTTACTTAAAAAATGTACTTCTACCAAAAGATCTGAATATACTTTAATGCAGGGCTCGACAAACCCAGGAGCCTAGTAGCCACTGGCTCCTAGAATTTTACACCTGGCTCCTAACTTTTTGGGGTTTTCTCCATATGTCTATATACAAATCCAACGGTCTGGCTCCTAAAAATATGCCTGGCTCCTAAATATTCAAGCACTGCTTTAATGGGAATCTCCCACATTCCATGACCTGAGATGTTCCTGGCTATAAAGATTTCCCGGTTGCAAATAGTAATTTTACCTTTTAGACATATTTTACATTAGATGATTTCACATTCTTCAGTAATACAGCAATAATAGCAACCTCATATGTCTCTAATGGTATAACATTATGGATACAACAATTAAAGTATTGCATAGGATACTAATAGTCTACCAGATGTATTGATATCATTATTACATTATTGCATGCAAAGATCTATGTGTTTAAAACCCGAAATGGGGTTAAATGCATTGTTAAATGGACACAATTGGTGATTGACAGCTATGGACATATGCCACCCCTGATTGGTTTAGCAGCTGTATTTAGCTCTGGACCAGTGATTCACTGCCAGTCCAGATCTCACTGTACTGTAACTTGCTTCTCTTTAATGTGTTCCCAATTACTTTTTATAAAATGTATGAGAAATGACTCCTTTATATTTGTCCTGATGGAGAGAAGCTGAAGAGCAGAGTTAAATTATATATTTATACTTAAAGGGACACTGTACCCAAAAATTTTCTTTTGTGATTCAGATTGAGCATGCAATTTTAAGCAACTTTCTAATTTACTCCTATTATCAAACTTTCTTCATTCTCTTGGTATCTTTATTTGAAATGCAAGAATGTGAGTTTAGATGCCGGCCCATTTTTGGTGAACAACCTGGGTTGGCCTTGCTGATTGGTGGATAAATTCATCCACCAATAAAAAAGTTCTGTCCAGAGTACTAAAACCAAAAAAAAGCTTAGATGCCTTCTTTTTCAAATAATGATAGCAAGAGAACGAAGAAAAATTGATAATAGGAGTAAATTAGAAAGTTGCTTAAAATTGCATGCTCTTTCTGAATTACAAGAGAAAAAAATTGGGTACAGTGTCCCTTTAAAGGGACAGTAAAGAAATAATTAGACATTCATGATTTAGACAGAGAATACAATTTTAAACAACGTTTCAATTTTCTTCTATTATTTAATTTGCTTCCTTCTCTTGTTATCCTTTGCTGAAAGGTTTATCTAGCTAAGCTCAGGAGCAGCAAAGAACCTAGGTTCTTAAGACCGCTGCTCCATAACTGGTCCGCCTACTCTGAGGCTGCGGACATCAATCCTATACCTGCTAGTGGCCGAGAATCTGCAGGGGGCGGCATTGCACAAGCAGTTCTGGTGAACTGCTTGTGCAATGACAAGTTTGTAAAAAGGGGCAGTCTGCAGAGGCTTAGATACAAGGTAATCACAGAGGTAAAAAGCATATTAATATAACCGTGGTGGTTATGCAAAACTGGGGAATGGGTAATAAAGGGATTATCTATCTTTTAAAACAACAACACATTTTCTGGTAGACTGTCCCTTTAATACTGCGTCTGGCCCTGCAATTTTATGTAATGTATATGCTTGCCCAATGCCCAGTCACAGTACGCATTTTGTGGCTTATGCCATTATCTGTTGTAAATTGTACAGACTCTTCAAGGGAAAGGGAAGGAGGTGTGAGATTATATATGTGTAAAATGTATTACTAAGTGCAGAAATAAAAAACATTGCTTTAGAAAAAATTAAAGGGACAGTGTACTGTTAAGCTTTCTCTCCTTTAATGTGTTCATAATCATCCATTGTACCTGCTGGAATGTATTCAATTGTTTACACATAGATCCTTTACTCTGATATTAATATTTGGAATAGCTGATTTTGCCTGCTGAAACCACCCCCTATACTGATTTTTTTTAATACTGCAGTAATGGGTAGAGGAAAGCAGTGTAAAGAAGAGGCCACACTTGTAATCGTCATGCCAAATGGGGTTATGAGAGATAGGGACTCAAATGTTTATTTTAAATTGTTCTCTTGAAGTACTAGGCTTTGTATATACAGACAGAGATAAGATAAAGAATTATTTGTGTCTGCAAGCTCTGCCCATTTTAATGGATTGTGGTTTCAATGAGCAAAAACAGCTATTTATTATACAAAAATAAACCTAAACAATGAATTTCCCATAAATGTTATCATCTGCAGCTGGTATAAGTCACTGGAAACACACAAAGGGGAGGCAGATTTTACAGTACACTGTTTCTTTAACTAAAAAAAAGGAACACTGCACATATCAAAACCAACTTCACCACAATGAATAATTGACATCTTTATGTAGATATGATACTATTCACTTCCCAACACATTATATACACACACACACACATATATACAGTATATATATATATATATATATATATTATAATTTATGTTTTTCATGGTTAATTTACCTTTTATTGCCATTCTGGCAGCCAAGACAATGCCAAAATGCATTAGTTAAAGGGATACTAAAACCAATTTTATTCTTTCATGATTCAGATAGAACATGCAATTTTAAGCAACATTCTAATTTACTCCTATTTTCTTCGTTCTTTTGCTATCTTTATTTGAAAAAGCAGAAATGTAAGCTAAAGAGCCGGCCCATTTTTGATTCAGCATTTGGGTAGCTCTTGCTAATTGGTGGCTACATGTAGCCACCAATCAGCAAGCGCTACCCAGGTTCTGAACCAAAAATGTGCTCCTAACCTTACATTTCTGCTTTTTCAAATAAAGATAGCAAGAGAACAAAGAAAAATTAATAATAGGAGTAAATTAGAAAGTTGCTTAAAATTGCATGCTCTAGCTGAATCATGAAAGAAAAAAATTTGGGTTTAGTATCCCTTTAAAGGGACAGTGTACTGTAATTATCTTACCTTTAATGTCTTCCTAATAATCAATTTTATCTGCTGGATTGTTTTGCTGGTTTGTTTTACACACATAGTTTTTTTTCCCTTTATTTTGTCATTTGAAGTAGCTACTGTTCCCTGCAAGCTCATTCCACGAAATAAATAACACTATTTCATATATGAAAATAAGCCTAAAGGAACAATTTCCCATATATTTTATATTATGCCGCTGGTATAACAAGTCATTGGAAGCATGTTAAGGCAAAACCAATTTTACAGTACACACAACTTTAACGATCACCATTGTAGCCTGTATGTCGGCGGTCGTTCACATGTGCTGGATACAGCACAGGTCTTGTCGATGTCACTTCCGGAGGCATGTAGCCCTAGCTCAGCTTTGCCACTGTTGGCGAAGCTGCCAGAGTAAAATCCTTAACGATTGTGGACATCCAATGTACGTGGTCGTTAAGGGGTTAAGTGCTCGCTCCCTGAAGCCTGTGCATGCAACAAAATACTCACCTTACAGGCAGAGCAATTAAATGAGTGAATCCCAATTCCATACACATTACAATTAGAGTAGCCACCTCAGCCATGTTTTCCTGGACACTTATAAGTTACACATGCAGCAGGGTGTGCCGAGGGGTAGATGCATTGCACCCCTGGATAGCACACAAATAGTGATCCTGGACAGCACTATTCATGTTCCTCTCTGAATACCCTGCGTAACTCATAAGTATCCAGAAAAACATGGCCGAGGTGGCAACCCTAATTACGATCCACTGCTTAAATTTCTATCGGCTAGATTACGAGTTTTGCGGTAACAGGGGTGGGGTGCTAACTTGCACGTTATTGTCACCGCTCATTTACCTACAGCGCTGGTATTACAGGTTTTCCTAAACCCGACGTTATTAGGCAAGAAGTGAGCGTAGAGCAAAATTGTGCTCCATACCGCACTCAAATACCAGCGCTGCTTAAGTCAGTGGTGAGCTGGTTTTACGTGCTTGTGCACGATTTCCCCATAGACATCAATGGGGAGAGCCGGCTGAAAAAAAGTCTAACACCTGCAAAAAAGCAGCGTAAAGCTCCGTAACGCAGCCCCATTGATTCCTATGGGGAAACTAAATTTATGTTTACACCTAACACCCTAACATAAACCCCGAGTCTAAACACCCCTAATCTTATACTGATTGGAACAACTAATAGTATGCAAGCTCAATCCTATTGGCTGATTGGATCGGCCAATAGGATTGAAGCTCAATCCTATTGGCTGATTGCATCAGCCAATAGGATTATTTCACCTTTAATTCCGATTGGCTGATCAAATTCTATCAGCCAATCGGAATTCAAGGGACGCCATCTTGGATGACGTCATTTAAAGGAACCTTCATTCGTCTTTAGTTGTCGGAAGAAGAGGATGCTCCACGCCGGATGTCTTGAAGATGGACCAGCTCCGCGCCGGATGGATGAAGATAGAAGATGCTGTCTGGATGAAGACTTCTGCCCGTCTGGAGGACCACTTCTGTCGGCTTAGATGAAGACTTCTCCCGGCTTCGTTGAGGACTTCTTGCCGCTTCGCTGAGGAATTCTCCCGGCTTCGTTGAGGATGGGTGTCGGTTCTTCAAAACTGTAAGTGGATCTTCAGGGGTTAGTGTTAGGTTTTTTTAAGGGTTTATTGGGTGGGTTTTAGCTTTAGGTTAGGGTTTGGGCAGCAATAGAGCTAAATGCCCTTTTAAGGGCAATTCCCATCCAAATGCCCTTCTCAGGGCAATGGGGACCTTAGGTTTTTTTAGTTAGGATTTTATTTGGAGGGTTTGGTTGTGTGGGTGGTGGGTTTTACTGTTGGGGGGGTTGTTTGTATTTTTTTTTACAGGTAAAATAGCTGATTTCTTTGGGGCAATGCCCCGCAAAAGGCCCTTTTAAGGGCTATTGGTAGTTTAGTTTAGGCTAGGGTTTTTTTATTTTATTTTGGGGGGGCTTTTTTATTTTTATAGGGCTATTAGATTAGGTGTAATTAGTTTAAATATCTGATAATTTGTTTTTATTTTGTGTAATTTAGTGGGGGGGTTTTGTAATTTAGGTAATTGTATTTAATTTATGTAATTTATTTAATTGTTGTGTAATGTTAGGCGTTAGTGTAACTCAGGTTAGATTTTATTTTACAGGTAAATTTGTATTTATTTTAGCTAGGTAGTTAGTAAATAGTTAATAACTATTTAGTAACTATTCTACCTAGTTAAAATAAAAATAAACCCTAAGCTAGCTACAATGTAACTATTAGTTATATTGTAGCTATCTTAGGGTTTATTTTATAGGTAAGTATTTAGTTTTAAATAGGAATTATTTAGTTAGGGACAGCAGATTAGGGGTTAATAATATTTAACTAGTGTTTACGATGCCGGAGTGCGGTGGTTTAGGGGTTAATATGTTATTATAGTGGCGGTGATTTCAGGAGCGGCAGATTAGGGGTTAATAATTTTATTTTAGTGTTTGCAATGCGGGAGGATCTCAGTTTAGGGGTTAATAGGTAGCTTATGGGTGTTAGTGTACTTTTTAACACTTTAGTTAGGAGTGTTATGCTACAGCTTTGTAGCGTAAAACTCATAACTACTGACTTTAGAATGCGTTACGAATCTTGTGGGATAGGCTGTACCGCTCACTTTTTGGCCTCCAAAAAAAAGCTTGTAATATCGGCGCTATGGAAGTCCCATTGAAAAAAGACTTTACGAAAATTGCGTAAGTTAATTTGCGGTACGGCCAAAAAAGTGTGCGGGACAGCTGTACCTACAAAACTCGTAATAGCAGCGTTAGTGAAAAAGCAGCGTTATAACCCATAACGCTGCTTTTTTACTCATAACGCAAAACTTGTAATCTAGCCGCAAGTAAGCTGAACTGAAGGTTTGTGGGACTTATTAGTTAAATAAACTTTATCAATATATGAATAGACAGCTTTTACATTTGCTGTCACTTTAAGCTTTAACACAGGCCCACCCATATGCTTTAAATTACCAAAACATCTGTCCTATATATATAAACCTACAAACCTAATTTCTAATTACAATCTGATATACCACCTGCTTCTGGAAGTCAGATTGCTTACACAAAAGTCCAGGATGCTGAGGGAGTAAGCTTTTAGCAAAGTATAAAATATGCAGTAAGTAAGGCTATGGATATAAAGAGTAGGGATTTATATTAATACATCAAATTCTTTAATTATGTTTAAATAAACTACTGGTCCAATGTTTACAGAAAAATAATTTAAAAATGAAAGCAAAAACAGAATTTATGTTTACCTGATAAATTACTTTCTCCAACGGTGTGTCCGGTCCACGGCGTCATCCTTACTTGTGGGATATTCTCTTCCCCAACAGGAAATGGCAAAGAGCCCAGCAAAGCTGGTCACATGATCCCTCCTAGGCTCCGCCTACCCCAGTCATTCGACCGACGTAAAGGAGGAATATTTGCATAGGAGAAACCATATGTTACCGTGGTGACTGTAGTTAAAGAAAATAAATTATCAGACCTGATTAAAAAAACCAGGGCGGGCCGTGGACCGGACACACCGTTGGAGAAAGTAATTTATCAGGTAAACATAAATTCTGTTTTCTCCAACATAGGTGTGTCCGGTCCACGGCGTCATCCTTACTTGTGGGAACCAATACCAAAGCTTTAGGACACGGATGAAGGGAGGGAGCAAATCAGGTCACCTAAATGGAAGGCACCACGGCTTGCAAAACCTTTCTCCCAAAAATAGCCTCAGAAGAAGCAAAAGTATCAAATTTGTAAAATTTAGAAAAAGTGTGCAGTGAAGACCAAGTCGCTGCCTTACATATCTGATCAACAGAAGCCTCGTTCTTGAAGGCCCATGTGGAAGCCACAGCCCTAGTGGAGTGAGCTGTGATTCTTTCAGGAGGCTGCCGTCCGGCAGTCTCATAAGCCAATCGGATAATGCTTTTAATCCAGAAGGAGAGAGAGGTAGAAGTTGCTTTTTGACCTCTCCGTTTACCAGAATAAACAACAAACAAAGCCAAAGTTTGTCTGAAAACCTTAGTAGCTGCTAAGTAAAATTTGAGAGCACGAACTACATCCAAGTTGTGCAACAAACGTTCCTTCTTTGAAACTGGATTAGGACACAAAGAAGGCACAACTATCTCCTGGTTAATGTCTTTGTTAGAAACAACTTTTGGAAGAAAACCAGGTTTAGTACGCAAAACCACCTTATCTGCATGGAACACCAGATAAGGAGAAGAACACTGCAGAGCAGATAATTCTGAAACTCTTCTAGCAGAAGAAATTGCAACCAAAAACAAAACTTTCCAAGATAATAACTTAATATCAACGGAATGTAAGGGTTCAAACGGAACCCCCTGAAGAACTGAAAGAACTAGGTTGAGACTCCAAGGAGGAGTCAAAATTTTGTAAACAGGCTTGATTCTAACCAGAGCCTGAACAAAGGCTAGAACATCTGGCACAGCTGCCAGCTTTTTGTGAAGTAACACAGACAAGGCAGAAATCTGTCCCATCAAGGAACTTGCAGATAATCCTTTTTCCAATCCTTCTCGAAGGAAGGATAGACTCTTAGGAATCTTAACCTTGTCCCAAGGGAATCCTGCAGATTCACACCAACAGATATACCAAATTATGTGGTAATTTTCTGGTTACAGGCTTTCAGGCCTGAACAAGAGTATTAATAACAGAATCTGAGAACCCTCGCTTTGATAAGATCAAGCGTTCAATCTCCAAGCAGTCAGCTGGAGTGGGTCGAACGGACCTAGAACAAGAAGGTCTCGTCTCAAAGGTAGCTTCCATGGTGGAGCCGATGACATATTCACCAGATCTGTATACCAAGTCCTGCGTGGCCACGCAGGAGCTATCAAAATCACCGACGCCCTCTCCTGATTGATCCTGGCTACCAGCCTGGGGATGAGAGGAAACGGCGGGAACACATAAGCTAGTTTGAAGGTCCAAGGTGCTACTAGTGCATCCACTAGAGCCGCCTTGGGATCCCTGGATCTGTACCCGTAGTAAGGAACTCTGAAGTTCTGACGAGAGGCCATCAGATCCATGTCTGGAATGCCCCACGGTTGAGTGACTTGGGCAAAGATTTCCGGATGGAGTTCCCACTCCCCCGGATGCAATGTCTGACGACTCAGAAAATCCGCTTCCCAATTTTCCACTCCTGGGATGTGGATAGCAGACAGGTGGCAGGAGTGAGACTCCGCCCATAGAATGATTTTGGTCACTTCTTCCATCGCTAGGGAACTCCTTGTTCCCCCCTGATGGTTGATGTATGAACTTGGCCCTCGCTAGCTGAGGCCAAGCTTTGAGAGCATTGAATATCGCTCTCAGTTCCAGAATATTTATCGGTAGAAGAGATTCTACCCGAGACCAAAGACCCTGAGCTTTCAGGGATCCCCAGACCGCGCCCCAGCCCATCAGACTGGCGTCGGTCGTGACAATGACCCACTCTGGTCTGCGGAAGGTCATCCCTTGTGACAGGTTGTCCAGGGACAGCCACCAACGGAATGAGTCTCTGGTCCTCTGATTTACTTGTATCTTCGGAGACAAGTCTGAATAGTCCCCATTCCACTGACTGAGCAGGAACAGTTGTAATGGTCTTAGATGAATGCGCACAAAAGGAACTATGTCCATTGCCGCTACCATCAAACCTATCACTTCCATGCACTGCGCTATGGAAGGAAGAGGAACGGAATGAAGTATCCGACAAGAGTCTAGAAGTTTTGTTTTTCTGGCTTCTGTCAGAAAAATCCTCATTTCTAAGGAGTCTATTATAGTTCCCAAGAAGGGAACCCTCGTTGACGGAGATAGAGAACTCTTTTCCACGTTCACTTTCCATCCGTGAGATCTGAGAAAGGCCAGGACAATGTCCGTGTGAGCCTTTACTTGAGGAAGGGACGACGCTCGAATCAGAATGTCGTCCAAGTAAGGTACTACAGCAATGCCCCTTGGTCTTAGCACCGCCAGAAGGGACCCTAGTACCTATGAGAAAATCCTAGGAGCAGTGGCTAATCCGAAAGAAAACGCCACGAACTGGAAATGCTTGTCCAGGAATTCAAACCTTAGGAACCGATGATGTTCCTTGTGGATAGGAATATGTAGATACGCATCCTTGAAATCCACCTTGGTCATGAATTGACCTTCCTGGATGGAAGGAAGAAGTGTTCGAATGGTTTCCATCTTGAACGATGGAACCTTGAGAAACTTGTTCAAGATCTTGAGATCTAAGATTGGTCTGAACGTTCCCTCTTTTTTGGGAACTATGAACAGATTGGAGTAGAACCCCATCCCTTGTTCTCCTAATGGAACAGGATGAATCACTCCCATTTTTAGCAGGTCTTCTACCCAATGTAAGAATGCCTGTCTTCTTATGTGGTCTGAAGACAACTGAGACCTGTGGAACCTCCCCCTTGGAGGAAGCCCCTTGAACTCCAGAGAATAACCTTGGGAGACTATTTCTAGCGCCCAAGGGTCCAGAACATCTCTTGCCCCAGCCTGAGCGAAGAGAGAGAGTCTGCCCCCCACCAGATCCGGTCCCGGATCGGGGGCCCGCATTTCATGCTGTCTTGGTAGCAGTGGCAGGTTTCCTGGCCTGCTTTCCTTTGTTCCAGCCTTGCATAGGTCTCCAGGCTGGATTGGCTTGAGAAGTATTACCTTCCTGCTTAGAGGACGTAGCCCTTGGGGCTGATCCGTTTCTGCGAAAGGGACGAAACTTAGGTTTATTTTTGGTCTTGAAAAGACCTATCCTGAGGAAGGGCGTGGCCCTTGCCCCCAGTGATATCAGAGATAATCTCTTTCAAGTCAGGGCCAAAGAGTGTTTTCCCCTTGAAAGGAATGTCAAGCAATTTGTTCTTGGAAGACGCATCCGCTGCCCAAGATTTTAACCAAAGCGCTCTGCGCCACAATAGCAAACCCAGAATTTTTTCGCCGCTAACCTAGCCAATTGCAAGGTGGCGTCTAGGGTGAAAGAATTAGCCAATTTAAGAGCACGAATTCTGTCCATAATCTCCTCATAAGAAGAAGAATTACTAATAATCGCCTTTCCTAGCTCAAACTAGAAACACGCGGCTGCAGTGACAGGGACAATGCATGCAATTGGTTGTAGAAGGGAACCTTGCTGAACAAACATCTTTAGCAGACCTTCTAATTTTTTATCCATAGGATCTTGGAAAGCACAACTATCTTCTATGGGTATAGTGGCGCGCTTGTGTAGAGTAGAAACCGCCCCCTCGACCTTGGGGACTGTCTGCCATCAGTCCTTTCTGGTGTCGACTATAGGAAAACAATTTTATAAATATGGGGGGAGGTACTAAAGGTATACCGGGCCTGTCCCATTCTGTACTAACAATGTACGCCACCCGCTTGGATATAGGAAAAGCTTCGGGGGGCCCCGGGGCCTCTAAGAACTTTTCCATTTTACATAGTGGTTCTGGAATGACCAGATAATCACAATCATCCAAATTGGATAACACCTCCTTAAGCAGAGCGCGGAGATGTTCCAACTTAAATTTAAAAGTAATCACATCAGGTTCAGCTTGTTGAGAAATGTTTCCTGAATCTGAAATTTCTCCCTCAGACAAAACCTCCCTGGCCCCCTCAGACTGGTGTAGGGGCCCTTCAGAAACCATATCATCAGCGTTCTCATGCTCTACAGAATTTTCTAAAACAGAGCAGTCGCGCTTTCACTGATAAGTGGGCATATTGGCTAAAATGTTTTTGATAGAATTATCCATTACAGCCGTTAAATGTTGCATAGTAAGGAGTATTGGCGCACTAGATGTACTAGGGGCCTCCTGTATGGGCAAGACTGGTGTAGACGAAGGAGGGGATGATGCAGTACCATGCTTACTCCCCTCACTTGAGGAATCATCTTGGGCATCATTTTTACTAAATTTTTTTATGACATAAAATACATATAGTTAAATGAGAAGGAACCTTGGTTTCCCCACAGTCAGAACACAATCTATCTGGTAGTTCAGACATGTTAAACAGGCATAAACTTGATAACAAAGCACAAAAAACGTTTTAAAATAAAACCGTTACTGTCACTTTAAATTTTAAACTAAACACACTTTATTACTGCAATTGCGAAAAAGTATGAAGGAATTGTTCAAAATTCACCAAAATTTCACCACAGTGTCTTAAAGCCTTAAAAGTATTGCACACCAAATTTGGAAGCTTTAACCCTTAAAATAACGGAACCGGAGCCGTTTTTATATTTAACCCCTTTACAGTCCCTGGAATCTGCTTTGCTGAGACCCAACCAAGCCCAAAGGGGAATACGATACCAAATGATGCCTTCAGAAAGACCTTTCTATGTATCAGAGCTCCACACACATGCAGCTGCATGCCATGCTGTCCTCAAAAACAAGTGCGCCATACCGGCGCGAAAATGAGACTCTGCCTATGCTTTGGGAAAGCCCCTAAAGAATAAGGTGTCTAAAACAGTGCCTGCCGATATTATTATATCAAAATACCCAGATAAAATGATTCCTCAAGGCTAAATATGTGTTAATAATCAATCGATTTAGCCCAGAAAAAGTCTACAGTTTAAATAAGCCCTTGTGAAGCCCTTATTTACAATCGTAATAAACATGGCTTACCGGATCCCATAGGGAAAATGACAGCTTCCAGCATTACATCGTCTTGTTAGAATGTGTCATACCTCAAGCAGCAAGGGACTGCAAACTGTTCCCCCAACTGAAGTTAATTGCTCTCAACAGTCCTGTGTGGAACAGCCATGGATTTTAGTTACGGTTGCTAAAATCATTTTCCTCATACAAACAGAATTCTTCATCTCTTTTCTGTTTCTGAGTAAATAGTACGTACCAGCACTATTTGAAAATAACAAACTCTTGATTGAATAATGAAAAACTACAGTTAAACACTAAAAAACTCTAAGCCATCTCCGTGGAGATGTTGCCTGTACAACGGCAAAGAGAATGACTGGGGTAGGCGGAGCCTAGGAGGGATCATGTGACCAGCTTTGCTGGGCTCTTTGCCATTTCCTGTTGGGGAAGAGAATATCCCACAAGTAAGGATGACGCCGTGGACCGGACACACCTATGTTGGAGAAATGTAAACTAAGAAAGTCAATCCTACTGAAAATACAGTGGGGCAAAAAAGTATTTAGTCAGCCACCAATTGTGCAAGTTCTCCCACTTAAGAACATGAGAGAAGTCTGTAATTTTCATCATAGGTATACCTCAACTATCAGAGACAAAATGTGGAAACAAATCCAGACAATCACATTGTCTGATTTGGAAAGAATTTATTTGCAAATTATGGTGGAAAATAAGTATTTGGTCACCTACAAACAAGCAAGATTTCTGGCTCTCACAGACCTGTATCTTCTTCTTTAAGAGGCTCCTCTGTCCTCCACTCATTACCTGTATTAATGGCACCTGTTTGAACTTGTTATCAGTATAAAAGACACCTGTCCACAACCTCAAACAGTCACACTCCAAACTCCACTATGGTGAAGACCAAAGAGCTGTCGAAGGACACCAGAAACAAAATTGTAGACCTGCACCAGGCTGGGAAGACTGAATCTGCAATAGGCAAGCAGCTTGGTGTGAAGAAATCAACTGTGGGAGCAATAATTAGAAAATGGAAGACATACAAGACCACTGATAATCTCCCTCTATCTGGGGCTCCACCCAAGATCTCACCCTGTGGGGTCAAAATGATCACAAGAACGGTGAGCAAACATCAAAGAACCACACGGGGGGACCTAGTGAATGACGTGCAGAGAGCTGGGACCAACGTAACAAAGGCTACCATCAGTAACACACTACGCCGCCCGGGACTCAGATCCTGCAGTGCCAGACGTGTCCCCCTGCTTAAGCCAGTACATGTCCGGGTCCATCTGAAGTATGCTAGAGAGCATTTGGATGATCCAGAAGCAGATTGGGAGAGTGTCATATGGTCAGATGAAACCAAAGTAGAACTGTTTGGTAGAAACACAACTCGTCGTGTTTGGAGGAGAGAGAATGCTGAGTTGCAACCAAAGAACACCATACCTACAGTGAAGCATGGGGGTGGCAACATCATGCTTTGGGGCTGTTTCTCTGCAAAGGGAACAGGATGACTGATCCATGTACATGAAAGAATGAATGGGGCCATGTATCGTGAGATTTTGAGTGCAAACCTCCTTTCATCAGCAAGGGCATTAAAGATGAAACGTGGCTGGGTCTTTCAGCATGTCAATGATCCCAAACACACCGCCCGGGCAATGAAGGAGTGGCTTCGTAAGAAGCATTTCAAGGTCCTGGAGTGGCCTAGCCAGTCTCCAGATCTCAACCCCATAGAAAACCTTTGGAGGGAGTTAAAAGTGCGTGTTGCCCAGCGACAGCCCCAAAACATCACTGCTCTAGAGGAGATCTGCATGCAGGAATGGGCCAACATAACAGCAACAGTGTGTGACAACCTTGTGAAGACTTACAGAAAACGTTTGACCTCTGTCATTGCCAACAAAGGATATATAACAAAGTATTGAGATGAACTTTTGATATTGACCAAATACTTATTTTCCACCATAATTTGCAAATAAATTCTTTCCAAATCAGACAATGTGATTGTCTGGATTTGTTTCCACATTTTGTCTCTCATAGTTGAGGTTTACCTATGATGAAAATTACAGGCCTCTCTCATCTTCCTAAGTGGGAGAACTTGCACAATTGGTGGCTGACTAAATACTTTTTTGCCCCACTGTATGTTAGTTAATTCCATGCATGTGCTTGCATTGCAACATCTATTTATGTTATGTTTTTAAAGGGACGTGAAACACTTTTTTTTTTCATGATTCAGACAGAGACTACAATTTTACACAACTTTCTAATGTATTAGCATTATATAACTTGCTTCATTTACTTGTTATCCTTTGTTGAAGAAGCAGCAATGCACTACTGGGAGTTAGCTGAACGCATTGGGTGAGGCATTTATGTGCAGCTACCAATTAGCAGCCCTGAGCCTACCTAGCTATGCTTTTCAACAAAGGATAACAAGAGAACAAAATAAACGAGATAACAGATGTAAATGTAAAAACTCTTTAAAATCAAATGATTTATCTGAATAAAAAAAAAAGGTTTCAATTCCCTTTTATAAGAAAGGGAAGCTGATATATAAATAGTTTATTTTTTCCCATAAAAACTCACTGGAGGCAAAACTACAGGGCATGCAGATTCTATCTATAATATATAGTGAAGATGGAAAGTGCAGAAGTGTCTATGTTTCGGGGGGGGGGGGGGGACAAGAAACTATAAGTGTGGGCATTTTTACCAAAAAACTAACACACAAAACTAGTTGTTTTTAGTTTAATATTATAAAACAAGTTTATTTGATAAACATATATTTGATACAAGATGAAACCAAAGAAGCTTCTTGTACACCACAGGCAAATCATTTCAAAAGTTATTTTAAATTAGATGTCCTGTGCCCCTCTAGGGACCAGCAGTGTTCAACAAATCTGTTTAAAAATTAAGAGCCAGTAAGATTATTTAGGATCCCAGCATACTTTTAGGAGCCAGATAGTTGTATTTGTACATAGATATATGGAGAATAACCCAAAAAGTTAGGAGTCAGGGGTAAAATTCTAGAAGAGAATGTGGCTCCTGGGTTTGTCGAGCCCTGGATTAGAACTATAAAGGTTCTTAAAAACCCTTTGAACCCTTTAAATACCTGCTGGACGTGTATACTGAGAATAATGTTTGAGTGTGCACTGGCATTGTCCCTGCCTTGCTGTATACATAAACAGAGCGATTGTGTTATATATAGGGAGGCGCAGAATTTCACACACTTTGGTGTTTAAGGCTCTAAATGGAAAGCTAGTCAGATAATCACTATTTCCTGTCTCCCTTGGTAAATATTAAATTAAATAACACACTAGTTAATAGAAGACAGAAATGATCTTGATAGTGTTCATCACCAGTGCTTATGTTTATCCCATATATATAATCTGCTTTGCTCTTCTAAATAAAGGGACACTGTACTGTCCCCTTAAAGGGACAGTTTACTGTAAAATTGTTTTTATATTAATGTATTTTCAATGACTTGTTATACCAGCTGCAGAGTATAAAATGTAGGAGAAATTGCATTTTCAAGTTTATTTGTGTATATGAAGTAGCTGGTTTTGTGCTTTTAAACCACAGCCTATTACAATGGGTTGAGCTTCAGGTGATATCAGATCTCATTATGTTATCACTTTGTGCACACACACTATTATTATTTTTTTAAGAAATAGATGTTTTTATTAATTGAAACCACAACCCAGTAAAATGGTTGAGCTGTCAGATAAATCAGATTTAATTATTGTATCACTCTCTGTACACACATATGCTTCTTTATATTATCTCTGTCTGTATATCAAAGCCCAATACTTAGAGAAAAGTATTGAAAATTAACATTTTATTGCTTATCTATCCTACCTCCCACTGGGAGTGTAATTTATTCTGCTGGTTATGTTTATTTACACAGCTTGTCAATAGCCAGTACTTTAGTATAGACACTTTCAGTATAGGTAGGGATACCACAGGCAAAATCAACTATTTCAAATGCAGATTTTAACGTAAAGGAGCTATTTATAAACAATTTAATACACTCCAGCTGGTAAAATGGATAATTGGGAACAAATTAAAGGGGGGAAACTTAGGGTAAACTGTCCCTTTAACTTTTCATAGATGTGTGCCTCTAACTTCTTTTTTTAAAGGAACCGTAAAGTCAAAATAAAGGGACAGTCTACTCCAGAATTTGTATTGTATAAAAAAAGATTATCCCTTTATTATCCATCCCCTAGTTTTGCATTAACAACACTGTTATATTAATATACTTTTTACCTCTGTGATGTCCTTGTATCTAAGCCTCTGCAGACTGCCCCCTTATCTCAGTTCTTTTGAAAGACTTGGATTTTACCCAATCAGTGCTGGCTCATAAATATATCCACGGGAGTGAGCACAATGTTATCTATATGGCACACATGAACTAGCGCTGTCTAGCTGTGAAAAGCTGTCAAAATGAACTGAGATAAGAGGCGGCCTTCAAGGGCTAAGAAATTATCATATGAGCCTACCTAGGTTTAGCTTTCAACAAAGAATAGCAAAATAACACAGCAAATGTGATGATAAAAGTAAATTGGAAAGTTGTTTAACATTACAGATCCTATCTCAATCATGAAAGTTTATTTTTGACTAAACTGTCCCTTTAAAGCCTTGTGGAATTTACTTTCCCTTTTACTACCCAAAACGGGGCAAACACAGCTATTTCTAATGACAAAAATAAAGGTAAATGAAAGCTATTTGAAAACAATGCAATACACTCCAGGTGGTGAAATGGATCATTAAAGGGACAGTAAACACCAGAATTTTTGTTGTTTAAAAAGGTAGATAATCCCTTTATTCCCCATTCCCCAATGTTGCATAACCAACACAGTTATAATAATATACTTTTTACCTCTGTGATTAACTTGTATCTATGGCTCTGCAAACTGCCCCTTTATTTCAGTTCTTTTGACAGACTTGTATTTTTAGCCAATCAGCGTTTGCTCTTAGGAGCTTCACATGCCTGAGATGAATGTTATCTATATGAAAAACATGAACTAACACCCTCTAGTGGTGAAAAACTGTCAAAATGCTTTCAGATTAGAGGTGGCCTTCAAGGTCTAAGAAATTAGCATATATACCTCCTAGATTTAGCTTTCAACTAAGAATATCAAGAGAACAAAGCAAAATTGGTAATAAAAGTAAATTGGAAAGTTGTTTAAAATTACATGCCCTATTTAAATCATGAAAGTTTTTTTTTTTTTTACTTGACTGTCCCTTTAAAGAGAATATGTTTACACTCACAGTCCCTTTAAAGCAGGACTGATATTTTTAAAGCTGTTTAATATAGAGGTTTTGGGAATCAGCCAAAATCTCTCCATTCCAAAGAGACTTAGGGGCAGGTTTCTCATCCATGCAAGGAACCTGTCCTTCCCCTTGATAGCTTTGTTTGCACACTCTCTTTTATTGACTCTTTCATATCTGTCCTTAAAGAGACATTAAAGTCAAAATAAACCTTCATGTTTCAGATAGAGCAAACAAGTTTAAACAACTTTCCAATTTACTTCTATAATCAAATATGCTTTGTTTTCTTGGTATCCTTTGTTGAAAAAGCATACCTAGTAGGTAGGCTCAGCAATGCACTACTGGGAGCTAGCTGCCGATTGGTGGTTGCACATATGTCTCTTATCGTTGGCTCTTACAATGTTCAGCTAGCTCCCAGTAGTGCATTGCTGCTCCCTCAACAAAGAATACAGAGAGAATGAGTCAAAATGAATAACAGAAGTAACTTAAAAAATGGTTTTAAATTGTATGTTCTATCTGAATCATGAAAAAAAAAAAAAAAATACGTACATGTCCCTTTAATTATCCTTCGCAGAAGACATAGAAAAAAGAAAAACCTAACTTCAAACATGGAGGCACTAATTTATTTATGGAAATAAAGAAAACCGACAATAACTAAATTACAGAAAAGGGGACATAATAAATAATAAAAGTATATTGCAAAGTAATTTACTACACATATTTATTAAACAGTTTGTGTTACAAACTGATTAATGTCCCTTTAGCAAGCGGATAAACATATTAGCGCTGCAGAATCTGTTGGCGCTGTACAGATAACTGATAATAACAACATATGACATTTCATGTGTCACTAATACATCTGATGATAACTTACAATGAATCGCTTTGCCTGGTTTAGCCGCACAAGCTGTTAAGTCTTTGATACCCACCTACCACCATGATGTTAAACTCAAAGCCGTTTTTCACGGCTTTCCTTCTCATCTGGTCAAGCACAGAGTCAATGCCCACATAACCAAAAGGTTCCCGGCCCAATTCCTCGTAATCTTCAGGCATTTGTACTCCAGGGTGCATAGAGCCGAGCGTCTCCATTCTAGTGCTTGGGCTGCCAATAGTAGGGCTATGATCTGAGGAAAGAGGAAGGCAACGTGAGAACAGGAATCAAACTGGTCAGCAAAAAAAAAAGCAGAATTATCCAGCATGTATAGTATTAACCCCTCTGCTACTGAAAAAGAATTGTGCAGCAATATTAAAGGGACAGTATACACTCATTTTCACATAACTGCATGTAATAGACACTACTATAAAGATGAATATGCACAGATACTGATATAAAAATTCTGTATAAAACCTTTTAAAAACTTACTTAGAAGCTCCCAGTTTAGCACTGTTGATGAGATAAGCCTGGGACACCCACTGAAAGGGGATGAGAGCCGAACCTCCACCCTCCCCTGCATATGAAAAGACCTATTATACAGAAGCAGTCTGAAGTCTGTATACATCAGTATACATCTATAACTTTGGGGCTTGGTTAGGAGTCTGAAAATCATTGCAATGTTATGTAAAAATAAGCAAAACTATACATTTTTCCAAAAACACCCCAGATGGTCTATATAAATGGATCATCTACAAAACATGTATGCAAAGAAAAAATATAGTGTATAATGTCCCTTTTAAAGAGCCAGCACACTTAACTTACAAAGTTACCTCTTGAAAGCAATACTGATTAATATGATAGAATTTGTTCATGGATATCTTGTAAAGAAGGGGGCTATGGGGACAGGACAAGAGGTGAGAGAGATAGCTGAGAGAATTTGCAGAGGGTCAAAATAGCAGATCAGTCTGATGCTGAAAAATGTTGGTGGTGGGGGGGGGGGGCACTGGGAGGGAAGTGCATGCTGAGATATACTGTACGTATATAACATATATAACTTATAAACATAATGTACAGGCAGTCACTGATGTTAACATGTACATAAGCGATACACTTATTTCCCTGTCCCCATAGCCCCCCTGCTTTACAAGATATCTATAGACAAACTATATCATATTAAAGGGATATTAAATACAAAAAAATATATTTCATGATTCAGAAAGAGCATGCAAATTTAAGCAACTTTCTAATTTACAACTATTATCATTTTTTATTCATTCTCTTGTTATCATTGTTTAAAAAGCAGGAATGTAAAGCTTAGGAGCCGGCCTATTTTTGGTTCAGACCTGGGTTACACTTGCTTATTGGTGGCCAATAAGAAAGCACTATCCAGGGTGCTGAACCTAAAATGGGACGGCTTCCAAGCTCTACATTCCTGCATTTTAAATAAAGATAGTAAGAGAACGAAGAAAAATTTATAATAGGAGTAAATTACAAAGTTGCTTAAAAATACATGCTCTATCTGAATCATGAAGAAGAAAAAATTGTGTTAAGTGTCCCTTTAATCAGTATTGCTTCAGACGAGGAAGAGAGGTAACTCTCGAAAGCTTGTCTTTTACTATGTTTTGTTAGTCCAATAAAAAAGTTATTACTGCATACTGCAATATTCTTGTTATTTTGATATTCAACAACTAGACTAATACGGCTACTACAATCTATATTTTATAAATATAAATATATATATATATATATATATATATACACACACACACATATTATATATATATAATTTATTACGGTTTAGTGCCGTTGTGGATGTACAAAATTACTGACTGGCAATTGGCGCAAATGCAGAGCTACTCGCTGGCCTACAGTTTTTCAGTGTGGGCGGGGCTAAGGGAACCGGCGGCTCAACAGCCGCACCAATCAGCGATCATGTCCCAATAAATAAAAATTTGAAGCATATTAAGAGCCACAGTGAAGGGGAAATAGTGGACGTGTCTAAGTAACCGGCGGCCCGCCGGGCATATGCCCGGTATGCCCTATGGTCAGTCCGGGCCTGATTACAGTGCTCAAAATTTTAGGTACTACGCTACTAGCCATGCCAAAATTTAACTTTGTCACTCGCCATTTTTGATCCCACCCACTACCCGTCCACACCACACCTACTAGTCCACCCCTTCTTTGCATATGTTTAGCCATTGTGAAACACCTTATTGTGCAGTAATTTGTAATATTGCTTTTATTTTATACCATAACAAATTAAATAATGTTACATACAGTAATAAATTATCACAAATAAATGCACAGCAGTTAGCAACATCAACTTGGGGAAGACAACAAACAGCTGGATAGAAAAAGGAAGTTGTTAAACTTAGAGAATGCAGAGATTGCTGACAGTCATGAAAGGTCATAGCAGACCTGGAGATTTTTTATTTTTTTTAATAATTATCATCTCTCCCTTCTCTCTCTTAAAGGACCACTCAATACAGTAGAATTGTATAATTATCACGTGCATAATAAAAAGACAGTGCAATAACATTTACTCTGAATTTCAACAAAGCAGTAGATTTTTTTCTGACAAATTATTTTTTTTCCTATTTGCCGGCTCCCTTTATCATGTGACAGAAATCAACCAATCACAGACTAGTATATGTATACACTATGAATTTGTGCACATGCTCAGTAGGAGATAGTGCCTCAAAAAGTGTGTATATAAAAAGAATGTGCAAAATTTGATGATAGAAGTTAATTGGACAGTTTCTTAAAACGACATGCTTTATCTCAATCATTAAAGTTTAATTTAGGGACACTAAACCCCCATTTTTTCTTTTATGATTCAGATAGAGCATACACTTTTAAGTATTAATTTTTCTTCGTTCTCTTATCTTTATTTAAAAAGCAGGAATGTTATGCATAGGAGCTGGCCCATTTTTGGTTGAGAACCTGGGTTATGCTTGCTTATTGGTGGGTAAATGTAAGACTCCAATAAGCAAGTGCTATCCATGGTGCTGAACCTAAAATGGGCTGGCTGCTAAGATTTACATTCCTGCTTTGAAAATAAAGATAGCAAGAGAACGAAGAAAAAATGATAATAGGAGTAATTTAGAAAGTTGCTTGAAATTTCCTGCTCTGAATCATGAAAGAAAAAAATTGGGTTCAGTGTCCCTTTAACTATCTTTCTCCACTTCTTCCTCTCTTCAATTTTTCTTTTAACCATCTCCCTTCTCTACAGGCCATATCTTCTCTTTCTCTTCTCTCATATCTCTTCACTCTTTTTTCTCTCTCTCCATTCTCTCTTAACTCTATCTCTTCTCCAATCTTTCTCTCTCTGCCCCCTTTTACCCTCTCAGAAGTAAAATTCTAAGCACTAATGGGGTCTCTACAGCAGTAGGAGTGTACATTTTGCAAATACAATGTGCTAACGTTGCTACTTTAAAACAAATACCAGACTTCGGACAGTGAATGAACAGGGAGTTCAGACTTCACTCACTAACTTTCACTCGCCACTGTTAAAGTTTCAATCGCCAATGGCTAGTGGAAATTTTGAGCCATAAGTATCACCACCTCTGCCATCTCATTACAGGTAATATTTGTAATCGTCATGTAAAAACTAGTAATTACAAGAGGGTACTGCAAAATAAATTAAGCACTGTAAATAAATTTGCCCTTCTGTTTTTCTCGAAGTCATTGAGCACAAGATATCATTCAAGAATCAAGTGATGATAAACTTGCCCGCAATACAAAGAAAAAATGAAATCCTCGCAATATTTTTATTTAAGTTTGTTTTACTGTGCCCAATTAAAGTTAATCGTTCACATTACCCCTTCTAACTCATGCAGCTCTGTCCGTCCTTTCTTAAAGTACCTTTTTGTTCCCTTTAGTGATGTTTTGCTGGTTTAGCCAATCCGATTGCATGCCGTACGGCACTGGATTAAAAAAAAAAACTTGTTGCAGAGCTGTGCATGTGCTCCCATTCCCCTTCCACTAACGTGCATTGCTGTCTATTACCTACCTCACTAAACAACAGAAACAGAAAATGTCGGGACAAAAGAAACAAACAAATACGTTATCGATTAAAAGTGTTGTTTATTAAAAATAGGATTACAAATAAAAAATATGTACTTTGCGGTTTTAGTATTGATGTAAGAAAAGTTTTTCAAATTGATTAAATTTACCATCACATTAATCTAAGTGCATATACAGTAAACTACTGCACTTTTACAAAATTTGGTACAAATACACACGCTGAATTACCTAATGAGAAGTACGGAAATGCTTTTTTGTAGGCAAATTACTGGTGTCTGTTTACGGTTCAGTGGTACTGAGGGCCGCTCAAAAAAAAAATTAGAGGTAGTTTATATTGCACTAGTTTAAAGGGACATTTTAGTGCAAAATATAAATGATCTAATTTGTTAGAGTTTGAAATTTGTAGTGACCCTTGTTCAGAATAGCAAACATCTCAGATCAACATTCTATCAGCTGTCTAATCAAAAATATTTACCGCTCCTCGGTCACAAACCATTCAGATTCTATGTTGTTAAAGAGGGCATGCGCACTAACAACATAGCCATCAGATTGTTGGACACTTGTTAGAGCGCATGCGTCTACAAATGCCGTTTGCTGATCTGATATGTTCACTATTTTGTTAGAACACCCCTTGCTTTCTATTCATTTAAACATCCCAAAAGGGTTCAACAGATAAATGGACATGAAATCCCAATTTTTTCATTCATGATTCAGATTAGCATACGATTTTAAACAACTTTCCAATTAATTCTATTATCAAATGTGCTTCAATCCCATGGTATCATTTGTTGAAGGAGCAGCAATAGATTACTGGTAGCTAGACTAACACATCTGATGAACCAATGCCAGAAGGTATATATGTGCATCCACCAATCAGTAGCAAGCTAATAGTAGTGCATAGCTGCTCCTTTTCTACAAAGGATACAAAAAGAACAAATCAAATTAGATAATAAAAGTAAATTAGAAAGATGTTTAAAAGTATATGCTCTATATAAATCATGAAAAAAAATGTTGGATTTCATATCCCTTTAAGTCAGAACCTACAGCACAGGTAACACCAGGTATAAATAATAGTCTGTTAGCTAATTAGAGGTGGCATATGCATGTAGGCCCCATCACTGACAAGGCTCCGAAAAGACCTGCAATGAGTTGTAGATTCAGAGAGGAACAATGTGTTTAACTATTTCAAGGGACACTAAACCCAATTTTTTTCTTTCATGATTCAGAGAATTTTAATCAACTTTCTAATGTACTCCTATTATCAATTTTTATTTGTTCTCTTGCTATTTTTATTTAAAAAGCAGGAATGCAAAGCTTAGGAGACAGACCATTTTAGGTTCAGCACCCTGGATAGCGCTTGCTCTTTGGTGACTAGATACAACCAACCAATAAGCAAGCGTAACCCAGGTTCTGAAACAAAAATGGTCCGGCTCCTAAGTTTTACATTCCTGCTTTATTTTTAAATAAAGATAGCAAGAGAATGAATAAAAATTGATCATAGGAGTAAATGAGAAAGTTACTTAAAATTGTGTGCTCTGTTTGATTCATGAAGGAAAGTTTTGGATTTAGTATCCCTTTAACGATACAGTGGAACTGCATAATTAACAAGTGAATAATAAAGACAATGCAAAAGCACGTACTCTTTATTTCAACTAAGCAGTAGACAAATGTTTTTTCCCCACATTCATGTGACAGTCATCAGCCAATCACAGGCTCATATGAACTGTGAACTCTTGCACATGCTCAGTAGGAGCTGCTGCCTTAGAAACTGTGTATATAATGAGACTGAGCAAAATTTGATAATGGAAGTAAATTTGAAGGTCTCTTAAAATTGCATGATCCATCTGAATCATGAAAGTTTAATTTTGCTTTAGTGTCCCTTTTAGACAAAAAATAAATCCTCTAATTACATGATCGAACCAGTTAAAGGGTGTCATTTATTTGTTAGAATATCGCTTTAAGGAGACGTATTACTCAAATTATTTCTATCACTCCTATTAACCCTTTCCCGACAGGGTTAAAGTGTCTACATCGGAACAACTGTCCCGATGTAGACAAATTGAAACCACCCGATCGTGCACACGATCGCGAGATTTCAATTATTGGATCGTGTCTGGGGGGACGTCCCTACAACCCTAGGAACGCCCTCCAGACCGCGATCAAATCCTGGAAGCACAGAAGGCTTCAGGACAGCCATTAGCTATGACGTTCTATTCCGTCATAACGGCTTTAAAGCCCAGTGTAATTATGACGGAATAGAACGACATAACGCCATTAAAAGGTTAAAGGGACATTGTACTCAAATTTTTTCTTTTGTAATTCAAAAAGAGCATGCAATTTTAAGCAACTTTCTAATTTACTCCTATTATCAATTTTTCTTCGTTCTCTTGCTATCATTATTTGAAAAAGAAGGCATCTAAGCTTTTTTTTTGGTTTCAGTACTCTGGACAGCACTTTTTTATTGGTGGATGAATTTATCCACCAATCAGCAATGACAACCCAGGTTGTTCACCAAAAATGGGCCGGCATCTAAACTTACATTCTTGCATTTCAAATAAAGATACCAAGAGAATGAAGAAAATTTGATAATAGGAGTAAATTAGAAAGTTGCTTAAAATTTCATGCTCAATCTGAATCACAAAAGAATTTTTTTGGGTACAGTGTCCCTTTAAAGAACAGCTTTTAAACAAATTTTACTTTTTTTTTTCTTTACACTTTCTGATGAAGAACTTGACTGTGTGCAACGAGATCCTGGGACTCTATAACTCATTGGCTGTTAGGGTCAGCTACCACATAAAAATGTTGGTTATTCAGCGAAAAAAAAAATGATGCAATATGTTAAAAGGAACTTATTTATTGCACTATTGCTTGTAGGTAAATATGCGTTTAACACCTGCAAAGGGGTTAAATACATAGTTGAAGGGACATGACAATTTTAAACAATTTTATTTCTATTATAAAATGTGCTTCGTTCTCTTTGTAGTATTTTTCGAAGGAGCAGCAATGCACTACTGGGAGCTATCAGAATACATCTAGTGAGCCAATGACTAGAGGCATATATGTTCAGCCAACAATCATCATTTAGTTCCCAGTAGTGCTTTGCTGCTCCTGACCCTACCTAGGTTGATTACAACTGTATGCTCTTGCTAAATCATGAAAGCTGAATTTTGACTTTTCAGTCAACTCCAGAGCAGCAATACTGGGACCTAGCTGATATGGTGAGCCAATGAAATTAGGCATATGTGTGTAGCCCCCAATCAGCTGCTCCTGAGCCAACCTAGGTATGCATTTCAACAAAGGATACCAAAAGAACAAAGTATATTTTGACAACAGAAGTAAAATGAACAGTCTCTTAAATGTAAATGCTCTGTCTTAACTATGAAAGTTTAATATTGGAACATGCCAGCGCGTTACTCACAATATGATTGGTACAAGATGCGAGAAAACTCTCAATAAAGAATCTCTCATATGAACGAGCACCACAGCAGCATATTGCACTCACAAAGGATGTCTTATAACAAGCTGCTAACATCCTTTATGCACTGCACAGCTGAAGTGCTCAATTTCTAGAAAGCACTAAGCATCACAAATGTCATTTACACTCCCAGACATCATTTAAAAAGTAGATTTCATTTAAATATGATTTATTTTTTCCAGCATAAACATCTTATAAAATCATTTTTTTTAAATTATTATTTCAGTACAAAAGAAAGATTTTTACACATACAGAAAAAAGGAATCACACAATGCACCATCTGATTTATTAATCTTCATATTCCATAATGAAGCAGCCAATATTACACCAAGTCTGTATTTTGTATGACCACTGTACCTGCATAATTTAATTCTTTTTATTCCCAAAGGGATCTACAGCACATTGTGATGACAAGCGGAAGAATAAGCAGATCAGATCAATCGTACTGGGAATTTAGTGAATATTTAAGACTGAACCGTGAAGATGCAGATTTTTTTTCTGTTTTTTCAGTTGGTGGGTTTTATCCTAATCTTTTTCCACCTGCAATTACATATCACAATGACTTACCTTTTTATGCTGCCAAGAGGAGAAAGATGAACCTTTCCGTCCTTTAACTACATGAAGCCTCCAACTCCTTGTTCTTTGGTTCCCCAAAAATTGGTACCTTCCTGATAATATCGCAGGGTTTTTTCTTTATTTTTAAGTGTGGCCGGGTTGCAAAGTGTTTGTGGCTTGTTGCTGGCAAGCTGGACTCTCTCTCATCCTTTCTGTATTGAAGCCCCCCCACTGGGATCAGACAACAAAGAAAGCCCCTACGTTATAAGTACACGTGACTTGAATTGGAAATGGTAACCCTTTCATGGCTGAGGGGGTGGATAATACTGCACTGCACAACCCCCCCCCCCCACAACCACAAGATCATTGTTATCAATACAACTAGCATGTGAAGTACTGATTTGAAAGACAAAAATCTCATCAACATTGACACCATTAGTCTTTTAAACAAGACAAATCAGTTGCCACCGTTTATATGAATTTGACCAATTTGAAATTGTTACCTCTTTATTAAACCTGAAAAATTAGATTTAAAAAAAATATCTAAATGTGTCAAAATATTTCTGCATAAAATAAATATTATGTTAAATCTGTTATAAAATAGAGTTTTGTGTAATGTGGATCTGTGGGACAGAAGCTTACTGGGTGATAAGCAAAACTCCCAAAGTTCTATTGGTTGTTGTTTTTTTCCTTTACATCTGAATTACTAAAAATCTGTCCTTTTTTTAGATGTAGCATTTAAAAAATAAATAAAAATTATATATACACATATATATATACAATTTTATTTCACTTTGAATGTTGCCACCTAAGAACATTTTCCCTTAAAGGGATAAACCCAATTTTTTTCTCTTGTGATTCAGACAGAGGATACCCTTTTTTAAAAAAAAAATCCTATTTACTTCTATTATCAAATTTGCTTAATTTTCATGATATTCTGCGTTGACGAGATACCTAGGTTGGCATATGGAGCACTACATAGCAGGAAATAGCGCTTACCATCTAGTGCTCTTGTAAATGCATAACATTTTTGCAAAACTGCTACCATTTAGTGCCCTAGAAATGGTCCGGCTCCTAAGCAAACGTACCTGCTTTTTAACAAAAGATACCAAAAGAACAAAGACAAATTGATAATAGAAGTAGCAATAGAAAGTTGTTTAAAATTGCATGCTCTATCTAAATCATGAAAGAAAAATTTGGGGTTTCATATATGACATTTCACTCTCAGTCCACACATCACTACAAACAAACATGTTTTGTATATGCTGAGCTATGAAATATATTCAAAAGCCACAGAATAAAAAAAGATCTTCTGAAGCTTTGTATTAAGTAGATCATATCTGTTCTCTCATTTTAGTAGTTTGATTATGTTGTATCACTTTTCTTTATATTGCAGTGATTCACTAAAGAACAATGAGACAATGAGTAATTCATAGCCTGTCTGGTTCTAAAGTCTGCTAACAGCATGATAGGTAAATGCCACTTACAATTTAAATGACTGGGACACATATATGTAGTTTAAAGGGCAGTGAATTTGTATAGGTCTGCATTAAAAACAAGTTTAAATGTGTCACTTTGGTGAGTAGGGTTATTGTATCTTCTTAAAGGGACAATAAACACCTAGAGATTTTTATATACAATTTTTACTTATGCATAATGAAACAACCGTGCAATATATTTTCAATATTTATTTTGTACCCCTTTCATGTATTTTAGCTCTCAAACAGAGCAATTTCTAAATATCAGACCTTGAAATGCACCCTGCTGACTTCTTAAGACTATAAGTTTAATAAATGTGAAAAAAACCAGTGCGCCAAATACCTGTATATAAATAGAAGTGAAAAAACCAACATATAATGCAATGATATAAAAAAAAAAAAAATACCCCTATAATATATAAATACAGGAGTGAAAACTGCAAAATATATACAATGTGAAAAAAGTCCCAATCAAACCAATATAGTAGATGATGGAAATATGATATTGGACAGTTCGTCTAGTCCATAATCCAGATTCTGATATCTGGAACGGATGGCAGGCTGCTTCTTCGAAATTCTTGTCGGTGTCCCAAGATGTTATATTCTGCAGATGTAAAAGATAAAAAAAGAAGGCGCCACCATAGTGCACAATCAGATGATTAAAACACGCCAAATATACAAGTAAGACCGTACTTACAAGCTGTATGACACTTGAGAAGTGTCACAAATGCCTTCTGGACTGTTAGGAGTCGTCCAGCTAACTCACACTGGTGGATATCGGAGTAGCTCTGGAGTGTGGGAGCGGCGATAGCAAACAGCATGCAGTATCCAGCCACAGGCTTATCACAGAGCCGGATCGTCTATTACTTGTCCACTGTTAATAGTAGATGCACTAGTAATAGTAGATACACTAGTAGATACAATGTATCAAATGGATCAAAATGTTGAATTAAAATGTGAAATGTATGAATGAATAAAAGATGATTCGTGGCAAAAGTCTTGTAAAAGCAAACAGACTTTATTTGGAGTATAGCAGCACAACGTTTCTCGGTCTCTCCTGACCGTTTCCTCAGGTGCAATATACATAATAACTCGGCAATAAAAGTTCGTGGTTTTAATTATTATGTATATTGCACCTGAGGAAACGGTCAGGAGAGACCGAGAAACGTTGTGCTGCTATACTCCAAATAAAGTCTGTTTGCTTTTACAAGACTTTTGCCACGAATCATCTTTTATTCATTCATATATTTCACATTTTAATTCAACATTTTGATCCATTTGATACATTGTATCTACTAGTGTATCTACTATTACTAGTGCATCTACTATTAACAGTGGACAAGTAATAGACGATCCGGCTCTGTGATAAGCCTGTGGCTGGATACTGCATGCTGTTTGCTATCGCCGCTCCCACACTCCAGAGCTACTCCGATATCCACCAGTGTGAGTTAGCTGGACGACTCCTAACAGTCCAGAAGGCATTTGTGACACTTCTCAAGTGTCATACAGCTTGTAAGTACGGTCTTACTTGTATATTTGGCGTGTTTTAATCATCTGATTGTGCACTATGGTGGCGCCTTCTTTTTTTATCTTTTACTTCTTAAGACTATAACCCTGCTACATATCTGTCACTAATTGGCTTTATCAGATAACAACTGCAAAACAATGAACTTTTTACCAACTTTGGGCTAGATTAAGGGGCTGATTTATGAAGCAGCGGATGCTGCTTTCGACCCACTCCGCTTCAGTTCCGCCTTAAGCGGAAGTTAAGAAGCAGCGGTCCTAAGACTGATGCTCCTTAACTCGTCTGCCACCTCTGAGGTGGCGGACAGAAATCAGCCCGATCAAATACGATAGGGCTGATTGACACCCCCTGCTAGCGTTCGATTGGCCGTGAATTTGCAGGGGGCGGTACTGCACCAGCAGTTCACCAGAACTGCTGGTGCAATGATAAATGCCGACAGCGTATGCTGTCGGCATTTATCGATGTGTGGCGGACATGATACGCTACATTGTATCATGTCCATCCGCACAATAGTAAATTTACCCCTAAGAGTGGATTGCTATATATGGCTCCCGCTCGAACTCCACTAAAAGTAAGCTTTTGCATGTGCTGGGTAGCGCACGTATTACAAGTTAAAAATAAAATGTTGTCACACAAGTGCTAACATGACGCACGCAAAAAGCAAAACTTTGAATATTGCGACAGCATTAACGTATTTCCCCATAGATTTCAATGGAGCGTGGAAAAAAAAACCCACAACACCTTTACTTGTGCGCAAACCCGATCGTGTTTACTCAAGTGAGCTAACCTAACATGATATATTTATATTTTTGTTAGTCAGTACTCCAAATTGAGTAACAAAATAAATAGAATCATTTGCAAACATTGGCACATTTTAAGAACATATAACCCTAATGTTCATGAGTTTAAAGAACCACCTATGCCTGCGTTTAAGAGGGGGAAAAATTTGAAAGATCTTTTGGTACATGGAGATATTGGTCCATCTAAGACGCTTGTACAGAGATATATTGGGAGCAAGAATTTAGGTTGCTTCCCTTGTTTAGGCTGTTTGAATTGTAACAACATGATCAAGGGTTCCTTTTTTAGTCATTCTGGTACAGGTAAAAAATTTGAAATCAGGGGGCACTTTAATTGCAACACAGATTTTGCTGTGTACTATATTAATAAATGCCCTTGTGGATTGGGGTATGTGGGTGAGACCACCCGCACGGTCTGTGAAAGAATAACTCAGCACAAGAGTAGCATAAGAACAAACAAATTGGATGCCCCAGTGGCCAATCATTTTTTATCTGCAGGCCATAATCTTACCCAACTAAGGTTTCAGATATTATTAAAATATTGACCCCACATTGTCCATTCATTCCCAACTTACCCCCAGATCCCATAATAAAAACATACACATATAAGGCCGCAGATAGCTTTATTAACCAATGACAACAAATATATAAAACTTTATTTAAAAAAAACAACAGAGCTTGTCCTGCTAATCACTCCTCCAAGCACCAGGCACACCTCCCCATGTAAACCAACCTCTCCTGTCAACCCCAACAGGAGGTACCGAATGCCCACTCAATGGCATAAGCCAATAGCACCCAGGGCAAGCACCCCACCACATCTGCGACAAAAACTTCTAACCTAAAAAAACAGAGAGGGACACTTCAGCCGTGTGCTCCTGACAGGAAAATGGTGAAAAAAACCCCAGCTTAGCCCCCTTTTCTAACTTACCATCAACCCCACCCCTTGCCCTTTCCTTCAACTTTCATTCCCTCATTCTTCTATTTTTCCTCATACAGGGTTATTCCAATATCTAATTATATATAGGTATAAATATATTCAAATATATATAGGAATATCCATTTAAAAATACTTAGAACATATTATATTATGTAAAGAACATTGCATGTGAAATATTTACATTAAATACATAGTTAAACACTTTATTAAATCTAAATATTGCATAAATATGATTTTACATGTTTTCAGCTACTTGACTGCAAAAGGCTCTAATGTATATATATATATATATATATATATATATATATATATATATATATATATATATATATATATATATATATATACATACACACACACACATACATACATATACACACACATGTATTTATATGTGTATATATGTCTGTAAATACATATATACACACATATAAATACACACGTACACACATGTAAACACACACATATATATATATATATATATACACACACACACATATACATATTTAGACCTGTGTGTGTATGTATGTATGTATGTATCGCTATATTAAATCCCTTTGGAGTCCTTTTTTTAACACCTGAGACCTCATATATTTGAGCCCTTATACTTTTTATTGCAATTTTTTGAATAATATTTATCAGATAGTGTTATTATGAGTGTAACTGCACTTTTAAATGTATTTTTAATGTGCTTTGTGCAACTTTTTAGTTGAGTGCAACAGTTAAACAGAGCTCTGAAGTTGCGTTAAATTTAATTGTGTTCGTTTGAACGCACTTACTTTCAGCTTATAATACACGCTACTTCTGACGTGCGCAAAGAGCCACGATAAACCCAATATTGCTTGCGCACAACTGTTATAGCACCATTCGTAATCTTGCCGTTTATGACTGTGACTGGCCTTGTTGTCTGTGAACTAAAGCCCAGATTGGCTCCTCCAAATAAGTCAAATGGTAGGTGGAGTTTGGAAATTGAAAAATGATTACAGCAAGCAAGATGTTAATTTGTTTTAAACATGTTTTGACTTCACTGATATGTTATTCTATAGCAAGAAAACAGTAATGGATTGTAATTGTAAGGTGTTTACCCTTTAATCGTGGCTGATTAGCGCTAACTGTAAATACATTTTCGCATTGCTCTAAGGAATTACATAACTTGCGGCTAGATTAAGAGTTTTGCGTTATGAGGGGGGCGGTGCTAACTTGCACGTTATTGTCACCGCTCACTTACCTACAGCGCTGGTATTACAGGTATTCCTAAACCCAGCGTTATTAGGCAAGAAGTGAGCGTAGAGCAAAATTGAGCTCCATACCGCACTCCAATACCAGCACTGCTTAAGTCAGCGGTGAGTTGGTTGTACGTGCTCATGCACGATTTCCCCATAGACATCAATGGGGAGAGCCGGCTGAAAAAAAGCCTAACACCTGCAATAAAGCAGCGTAAAGCTCCGTAACGCAGCCCCATTGATTCCTATGGGGAAACAAAATTTATGTTTACACCTAACACCCTAACATGAACCCCGAGTCTAAACACCCCTAATCTTACACTTATTAACCCCTAATCTGCCGCCCCCGACACCTACATTATACTTATTAACCCCTAATCTGCCGCTCCGGACATCGCCGACACCTACATTATACTTATTAACCCCTAATCTGCTGCCCCCACATCGCCGACACCTACATTATATTTATTAACATGAACAAGATAATCCACACAAGCGGAAAGGATCCAGCAGTAAATGGACCGAGGATATAGAGTTAAAAGATATCTTTATTGTAGCAAACAGCCGTAAAAGTATACTGTGACAAGTCACAGAATGTAACAATATCACAGCCAGATTCGTGTCAGCCTGCCAACTTAGTAGCTAGACATCCAACATGTTTTGTGCCGTTACAGCACTTCATCAGGGATCTTATATTTATTAACCCCTAATCTCCCGCCCCAATGTCGCAGCAACCTACCTACACTTATTAACCCCTAAGCTGCCGCCCCCAACGTCGCTGCCACTATAATACACATATTAACCCCTAAACCACCGCACTCCCGCATCGCAAACACTACTTAAATATTATTAACCCTTAATCTGCCATCCCTAACATCGCCGCCACCTACATACATTTATTAACCCCTAATCTGCCGCCCCCAACGTCGCTGCCACTATACTAAATGTATTAACCCCTAAACCTAAGTCTAACCCTAACCCCCCCTAACTTAAATATAATTAAAATAAATCTAAATAAAAATTACTATCATTACCTAAATAATCCATATTTAAAACTAAATACTTACCTATAAAATAAACCCTAAGCTAACTACAATATAACTAATATTTACATTGTAGCTAGCTTAGGATTTATTTTTATTTTACAGGCAACTTTGCATTTATTTTAACTAGGTAGAATAGTTACTAAATAGTTATTAACTATTTACTAACTACCTAGCTAATATAAATACAAATTTACCCGTAAAATAAAACCTAACTTGAGTTACACTAACACCTAACCTTATACTACAATTAAATAAATTACATAAATTAAATACAATTACCTAAATTACAAAAAAAAACAAACACTAAATTACACAAAATAAAAAACAAATTATCAGATTTAAACTAATCTAATAGCCCTATCAAAATAAAAAAAGCCTAAACTAAACTACCAATAGCCCTTAAAAGGGCGTTTTGCAGGGCATTGCTCCTAAGAAATCAGTTCTTTTACCTGTAAAAAAAATACAAACACCCCCCCAACAGTAAAACCCACCACCCACACAACCAACCCCCCAAATAAAATCCTAACTAAAAAAACCTAAGCTCCCCATTGCCCTGAAAAGGGCATATGGATGGGCATTGCCCTTAAAAGGGCATTTAGCTCTATTGCTGCCCAAATCCTAACCTAAACATAAAACCCACCCAATAAACTCTTAAAAAAAACTAACACTAACCCCCGAAGATCCACTTACAGTTTTGAAGACCGGACATCCATCCTCAACGAAGCCGGGAGAAGTCCTCAACGAAGTGGCAAGAAGTACTCAACAAAGCCGGGAGAAGTCTTCATCCAAGCCGGCAGAAGTGGTCCTCCAGACGGGCAGAAGTCTTCATCCAGACAGCATCTTCTATCTTCATCCATCCGGCGCGGAGCGGGTCCATCTTCAAGACATCCAGCATGGAGCATCCTCTTCTTCCGACGTCTAACGAAGAATGAAGGTGCCTTTAAATGACATCATCCAAGATGGCGTCCCTTAAATTCAGATCGGCTGATAGTATTCTATAAGCCAATCAGAATTAAAGGTGAAAAAGTCCTTTTGGCTGATGCAATCAGCCAATAGGATTGAGCTTCAATCCTATTGGCTGACCCAATCAGCCAATAGGATTGAGCTCGCATTCTATTGGCTGTTCCAATCAGCCAATAGAATGCAAGCTCAATCCTATTAGCTGATTGCATCAGCCAATAGGAATTTTTCACCTTTAATTCTGATTGGCTGATAGAATTCTAGGGACACCATCTTGGATGATGTCATTTAAAGGAACCTTCATTCTTCGTTAGACGTCGGAAAAGAGAATGCTCCCCGCCGGATGTCTTGAAGATGGACCCGCTCCGCGACGGATGGATGAAGATAGAAGATGCCGTCTGGATGAAGACTTCTGCCCGTCTGGAGGACCAGTTCTGCCGGCTTGGATGAAGACTTCTCCCGGCTTCGTTGAGGATGGATGTCCGGTCTTCAAAACAGTAAGTGGATCTTCGGGGGTTAGTGTTAGGTTTTTATAAGGGTTTATTGGGTGGGTTTTATTTTTAGGTTAGGGTTTGGGCAGCAATAGAGCTAAATGCCCTTTTAAGGGCAATGCCCATCCAAATGCCCTTTTCAGGGCAATGGGGAGCTTAGGTTTTTTAAGTTAGGATTTTATTTGGGGGGTTGGTTGGTTGTGTGGGTGGTGGGTTTTACTGTTGGGGGGGTTGTTTGTATTTTTTTTACAGGTAAAAGAGCCAATTTCTTTGGGGCAATGCCCCGCAAAAGGCCCTTTTAAGGGCTATTGGTAGTATAGTTTAAGCTAGGGGTTTTTTTTTGGGGGGGGGCTTTTTTTTTTGATCGGGCTATTAGATTAGGTGTAATTAGTTTAAATATCTGATCATTTGTTTTTTATTTTGTGTAATTTAGTGTTTGTTTGTTTTTTTGTAATTTAGGTAATTGTATTTAATTTATTTAATTGTAGTGTGAGGTTAGGTGTTAGTGTAACTCAGGTTAGGTTTTATTTTACAGGTAAATTTGTATTTATTTTAGCTAAATTAATTTGCGGTACGGCCAAAAAAGTGTGAGGGACAGCTGTACCTACAAGACTCGTAGTAGCAGCGGTAGTGAAAAAGCAGCGTTATAACCCATAACACTGCTTTTTTAATCATAACGCAAAACTTTTTGCAACATGCCTAGGTTACAGAATTTGCTTTTTGGCCTCCCTAGGGAACATGACATCTTTTTTATATAAAATCAAGAGGTGTATAAAGTCTCTTTAAGGCTCAATTACATTTACTGACTGAGGGGGTTCACAATTCAGATAGAGTATACAATTTTAAGCAACTTTCTAATTTACTCCTATTGTCAATTTTTCTTCATTCACTTTCTAATTTACTCCTGTTATCAATTTTTCTTCGTTCTCTTGGTATCTTTATTTGAAAAAGCAGGAATCTAAGCTAAAGAGCTGGCTCATATTTTGTTCAGCACCCTGGAAAGCGCTTGCTTATTGAAGGCTACATTTAGCCACCAATCAGCAAGTGCAACCCAGATCCTGAACCAAAAATGGGATAGCAAGAGAACAAAAAAAACTGATATGAGGAGTAAATTAGAAAGTTGCTTAAAATTGCATGCTCTATCAGAATCATGAAAGAAAGAAAAAAATTGGGTTTAGTATCCCTTTAAAAGGACAAGAAACTGAGGAGCCACAAATATACTATTTAAAGGGACACTAAACCCAATTTTTTTTCTGAGAAAATTTGATAATAGGAGTAAATTAGAAAATTGCTTAAAATTGCATGCTCCATCTGAATCATGAAAGAAAAAAACAGAATTTATGTTTACCTGATAAATTTCTTTCTCCAACGGTGTGTCCGGTCCACGGCGTCATCCTTACTTGTGGGATATTCTCTTCCCCAACAGGAAATGGCAAAGAGCCCAGCAAAGCTGGTCACATGATCCCTCCTAGGCTCCGCCTACCCCAGTCATTCGACCGACGTTAAGGAGGAATATTTGCATAGGAGAAACCATATGGTACCGTGGTGACTGTAGTTAAAGAAAATAAATTATCAGACCTGATTAAAAAACCAGGGCGGGCCGTGGACCGGACACACCGTTGGAGAAAGAAATTTATCAGGTAAACATAAATTCTGTTTTCTCCAACATAGGTGTGTCCGGTCCACGGCGTCATCCTTACTTGTGGGAACCAATACCAAAGCTTTAGGACACGGATGAAGGGAGGGAGCAAATCAGGTCACCTAAATGGAAGGCACCACGGCTTGCAAAACCTTTCTCCCAAAAATAGCCTCAGAAGAAGCAAAAGTATCAAACTTGTAAAATTTGGTAAAAGTGTGCAGTGAAGACCAAGTCGCTGCCCTACATATCTGATCAACAGAAGCCTCGTTCTTGAAGGCCCATGTGGAAGCCACAGCCCTAGTGGAATGAGCTGTGATTCTTTCGGGAGGCTGCCGTCCGGCAGTCTCGTAAGCCAATCTGATGATGCTTTTAATCCAAAAAGAGAGAGAGGTAGAAGTTGCTTTTTGACCTCTCCTTTTACCTGAATAAACAACAAACAAGGAAGATGTTTGTCTAAAATCCTTTGTAGCATCTAAATAGAATTTTAGAGCGCGAACAACATCCAAATTGTGCAACAAACGTTCCTTCTTTGAAACTGGTTTTGGACACAGAGAAGGTACGATAATCTCCTGGTTAATGTTTTTGTTAGAAACAACTTTTGGAAGAAAACCAGGTTTAGTACGTAAAACCACCTTATCTGCATGGAACACCAGATAAGGAGGAGAACACTGCAGAGCAGATAATTCTGAGACTCTTCTAGCAGAAGAAATCGCAACTAAAAACAAAACTTTCCAAGATAATAACTTAATATCAACGGAATGTAAGGGTTCAAACGGAACCCCCTGAAGAACTGAAAGAACTAAATTGAGACTCCAAGGAGGAGTCAAAGGTTTGTAAACAGGCTTGATTCTAACCAGAGCCTGAACAAAGGCTTGAACATCTGGCACAGCTGCCAGCTTTTTGTGAAGTAATACCGACAAGGCAGAAATCTGTCCCTTCAGGGAACTAGCAGATAATCCTTTTTCCAATCCTTCTTGAAGGAAGGATAGAATCCTAGGAATCTTAACCTTGTCCCAAGGGAATCCTTTAGATTCACACCAACAGATATATTTTTTCCAAATTTTGTGGTAAATCTTTCTAGTTACAGGCTTTCTGGCCTGAACAAGAGTATCGATAACAGAATCTGAGAATCCTCGCTTCGATAAAATCAAGCGTTCAATCTCCAAGCAGTCAGCTGGAGTGAAACCAGATTCGGATGTTCGAACGGACCCTGAACAAGAAGGTCTCGTCTCAAAGGTAGCTTCCAAGGTGGAGCCGATGACATATTCACCAGATCTGCATACCAAGTCCTGCGTGGCCACGCAGGAGCTATCAAGATCACCGACGCCCTCTCCTGATTGATCCTGGCTACCAGCCTGGGGATGAGAGGAAATGGCGGGAACACATAAGCTAGTTTGAAGGTCCAAGGTGCTACTAGTGCATCCACTAGAGCCGCCTTGGGATCCCTGGATCTGGCCCCGTAGCAAGGAACTTTGAAGTTCTGACGAGAGGCCATCAGATCCATGTCTGGAATGCCCCACAGGTGAGTGACTTGGGCAAAGATTTCCGGATGGAGTTCCCACTCCCCCGGATGCAATGTCTGACGACTCAGAAAATCCGCTTCCCAATTTTCCACTCCTGGGATGTGGATAGCAGACAGGTGGCAGGAGTGAGACTCCGCCCATAGAATGATTTTGGTCACTTCTTCCATCGCTAGGGAACTCCTTGTTCCCCCCTGATGGTTGATGTACGCAACAGTTGTCATGTTGTCTGATTGAAACCGTATGAACTTGGTCCTCGCTAGCCGAGGCCAGGCCTTGAGAGCATTGAATATCGCTCTCAGTTCCAGAATATTTATCGGTAGAAGAGATTCTTCCCGAGACCAAAGACCCTGAGCTTTCAGGGATCCCCAGACCGCGCCCCAGCCCATCAGACTGGCGTCGGTCGTGACAATGACCCACTCTGGTCTGCGGAACGTCATCCCTTGAGACAGATTGTCCAGGGACAGCCACCAACGGAGTGAGTCTCTGGTCCTCTGATTTACTTGTATCTTCGGAGACAAGTCTGTATAGTCCCCATTCCACTGACTGAGCATGCACAGTTGTAATGGTCTTAGATGAATACGCGCAAAAGGAACTATGTCCATCGCCGCTACCATCAACCCGATCACTTCCATGCACTGAGCTATGGAAGGAAGAGGAACGGAATGAAGTATCCGACAAGAGTCTAGAAGTTTTGTTTTTCTGGCCTCTGTTAGAAAGATCCTCATTTCTAAAGAGTCTATAATTGTTCCCAAGAAGGGAACCCTTGTTGACGGGGATAGAGAACTCTTTTCCACGTTCACTTTCCAGCCGTGAGATCTGAGAAAGGCCAGGACAATGTCCGTGTGAGCCTTTGCTTGAGGAAGGGACGACGCTTGAATCAGAATGTCGTCCAGGTAAGGTACTACTGCAATGCCCCTTGGTCTTAGCACCGCTAGAAGGGAGCCTAGTACCTTTGTGAAAATCCTTGGAGCAGTGGCTAATCCGAAAGGAAGCGCCACGAACTGGTAATGTTTGTCCAGGAATGCAAACCTTAGGAACCGATGATGTTCCTTGTGGATAGGAATATGTAGATACGCATCCTTTAAATCCACCGTGGTCATGAATTGACCCTCCTGGATGGAAGGAAGAATAGTTCGAATGGTTTCCATCTTGAAAGATGGAACCTTGAGAAACTTGTTTAAGATCTTGAGATCTAAGATTGGTCTGAACGTTCCCTCTTTTTTGGGAACTATGAACAGATTGGAGTAGAACCCCATCCCTTGTTCTCTTAGTGGAACAGGATGAATCACTCCCATTTTTAACAGGTCTTCTACACAATGTAAGAACGCCTGTCTTTTTATGTGGTCTGAAGACAACTGAGACCTGTGGAACCTCCCCCCTTGGGGGAAGTCCCTTGAATTCCAGAAGATAACCCTGGGAGACTATTTCTAGCGCCCAAGGATCCAGAACATCTCTTGCCCAAGCCTGAGCGAAGAGAGAGAGTCTGCCCCCCACCAGATCCGGTCCCGGATCGGGGGCCAATATTTCATGCTGTCTTGGTAGCAGTGGCAGGCTTCTTGGCCTGCTTTCCCTTGTTCCAGCCTTGCATTGGTCTCCAAGCTGGCTTGGCTTGAGAAGTATTACCCTCTTGCTTAGAGGACGTAGCACTTTGGGCTGGTCCGTTTTTACGAAAGGGACGAAAATTGGGTCTATTTTTCGCCTTGAAAGGCCGATCCTGAGGAAGGGCGTGGCCCTTACCCCCAGTGATATCCGAGATAATCTCTTTCAAGTCAGGGCCAAACAGCGTTTTCCCCTTGAAAGGAATGTTTAGTAGCTTGTTCTTGGAAGACGCGTCAGCCGACCAAGATTTCAACCAAAGCGCTCTGCGCGCCACAATAGCAAACCCAGAATTCTTAGCCGCTAACCTAGCCAATTGCAAAGTGGCGTCTAGGGTGAAAGAATTAGCCAATTTGAGAGCATTGATTCTGTCCATAATCTCCTCATAAGGGGGAGAATCACTATCGAGCGCCTTTATCAGTTCATCAAACCAGAAACATGCGGCTGTAGTGACAGGGACAATGCATGAAATTGGTTGTAGAAGGTAACCCTGCTGAACAAACATCTTTTTAAGCAAACCTTCTAATTTTTTATCCATAGGATCTTTGAAAGCACAACTATCCTCTATGGGTATAGTGGTGCGTTTGTTTAAAGTAGAAACCGCTCCCTCGACCTTGGGGACTGTCTGCCATAAGTCCTTTCTGGGGTCGACCATAGGAAACAATTTTTTAAATATGGGGGGAGGGACGAAAGGAATACCGGGCCTTTCCCATTCTTTATTAACAATGTCCGCCACCCGCTTGGGTATAGGAAAAGCTTCTGGGAGCTCCGGCACCTCTAGGAACTTGTCCATTTTACATAGTTTCTCTGGGATGACCAACTTTTCACAATCATCCAGAGTGGATAATACCTCCTTAAGCAGAATGCGGAGATGTTCCAACTTAAATTTAAATGCAATTACATCAGGTTCAGCCTGTTGAGAAATGTTCCCTGAATCAGTAATTTCTCCCTCAGACAAAACCTCCCTGGCCCCCTCAGATTGGGTTAGGGGCCCTTCAGAGATATTAATATCAGCGTCGTCATGCTCTTCAGTAACTAAAACAGAGCAGCCACGCTTACGCTGACAAGGGTTCATTTTGGCTAAAATGTTTTTGACAGAATTATCCATTACAGCCGTTAATTGTTGCATAGTAAGCAGTATTGGCGCGCTAGATGTACTAGGGGCCTCCTGAGTGGGCAAGACTCGTGTAGACGAAGGAGGGAATGATGCAGTACCATGCTTACTTCCCTCACTTGAGGAATCATCTTGGGCATCATTGTCATTATCACATAAATCACATTTATTTAAATGAACAGGAATTCTGGCTTCCCCACATTCAGAACACAGTCTATCTGGTAGTTCAGACATGTTAAACAGGCATAAACTTGATAATAAAGTACAAAAAACGTTTTAAAATAAAACCGTTACTGTCACTTTAAATTTTAAACTGAACACACTTTATTACTGCAATTACGAAAAAACATGAAGGAATTGTACAAAATTCACCAAATTTTCACCACAGTGTCTTAAAGCCTTAAAAGTATTGCACACCAAATTTGGAAGCTTTAACCCTTAAAATAACGGAACCGGAGCCGTTTTAACACTTTAACCCCTTTACAGTCCCTGGTATCTGCTTTGCTGAGACCCAACCAAGCCCAAAGGGGAATACGATACCAAATGACGCCTTCAGAAAGTCTTTTCTAAGTATCAGAGCTCCTCTCACATGCGACTGCATGCCATGCCTCTCAAAAACAAGTGCGCCACACCGGCGCGAAAATGAGACTCTGCTTATGCTTTGGGAAAGCCCCAGAGAAATAAGGTGTCTAATACAGTGCCTGCCGATATTATAATATCAATAAACCCAGATAAAATGATTCCTCAAAGCTAAATATGTTTTAAAACTGAATCGATTTAGCCCAGAAAAGTCTACAATCTTAATAAGCCCTTGTGAAGCCCTTATTTACCATCGTAATAAACATGGCTTACCGGATCCCATAGGGAAAAATGACAGCTTCCAGCATTACATCGTCTTGTTAGAATGTGTCATACCTCAAGCAGCAAGAGACTGCACACTGTTCCCCCAACTGAAGTTAATTGCTCTCAACAGTCCTGTGTGGAACAGCCATGGATTTTAGTTACGGTGCTAAAATCATTTTCCTCATACAAACAGAAATCTTCATCTCTTTTCTGTTTCTGAGTAAATAGTACATACCAGCACTATTTTAAAATAACAAACTCTTGATTGAATAATAAAAACTACAGTTAAACACTAAAAAACTCTAAGCCATCTCCGTGGAGATGTTGCCTGTACAACGGCAAAGAGAATGACTGGGGTAGGCGGAGCCTAGGAGGGATCATGTGACCAGCTTTGCTGGGCTCTTTGCCATTTCCTGTTGGGGAAGAGAATATCCCACAAGTAAGGATGACGCCGTGGACCGGACACACCTATGTTGGAGAAATGTGGGTTTAGTGTCCCTTTAAGAGCAAGACAAGGGTGTCTGTAATCATATGAAGACTGATTAACAAAGTTAGGCAGAAATTAAATTCTAGAAGCTGTAGCACTCTGGGTTTTTCAAGTCCTCTTCTCTATCTGCCTATTTCTCCATATTTTTCTCTTAAGATCGGATCCAGCTAGAGTGAATGACAAATCCTGGTCTTGCACAATTGGTTGTGCAATGAAAAATGTGGGAACCACGTTTGTCCGGAAAATGGTAAATGGTGCCCTATGTATCTGTGTATAGGCTCTATTCCAATCCATTAGAAGAGAAAGAGAAAATAGTAAGAGTAGTAATAGTAAGTGAATCTCCAAAGGCTGTCCATTGGTTGTTGTTTTTTTTAGTAAAGCCCACACCAATGATTTTTGCATCACATTGACTATTCAAGTGAGGTATGGCTGTTCTTTAGAGAACACCTTTCTTGCAGTTCTTCTACATGATTTTTTTTACTTTTCTATTTCCACAGCCCTAACCTCATAACAAAACATTTTTAAAGGGACACTCAGGTCAACTTACATTTTCATGATTCAGATACAGCATGTAATTTTAAACAACTTTCCAATTTACTTCCATTAAAAAAAATGTGCACAGTCTTTTATATTTACACTTTTTGAGTCACCAGCTCCTACTGAGCATGTGCAAGAATTCACAGACTATACGTATATGCATTTGTGATTGGCTGATTGCTATCACATGGTACAGGGGGAGTGGAAATATACATAACTTTGAAATTTGTTAGAAAAAAATCTACTACTCATTTGAAATTCAGAGTAAATGCTATTGTATTGTCTTGTTATCTTGCATTTGTTGATTATGCAAATCTACTGTGCTTACTGGTCGTTTAAGAAGCAAATGTTGGTTATCATCTGAGATTTGTTTTTATCAATGTTAAAAGGTTTGGAGCATGCTCAAATCATATATTTTGTTTTGTTTTATTTTTTAAAATGTTTAGTTAGACAAGTATTACACAATAATACACTAACCGGCCCCTTTATTAGGTACACCTGTTCAATTGCTTGGTAACACAAATTGCTAATCAGCCATGGCAGCAATTCAATGCATTTAGGCATATAGACGTGGTGAAGATGACTTGCTAAAGTTCAAACCGAGCATCAGAATGGGGAAGAAAGGGTATTTAAAGGGACAGTCAACACCAGAATTTTTGTTGTTTAAAAAGATAGATAATCCCTTTATTACCCATTCCCCAGTTTTGCAAATTCAACACTTTTATATTAATACACTTTTTACTTCTGTGACTAACTTGTATCTAAGCATCTTCTGACCACCCCTAATCACATGACTTTTAGTTATTATCTATTGACTTGCATTTTAGCCAATTAGTGCAGTGTCTAACACTAGCCACGGGCGGGATCACAATGCTATCTATATGGCCTACAGGAGCTTGCTCTCACCTGCTGTGAAAAGTAAATAAAATAGAGGCGGCCTTCAAGGGCTTAGAAATTATCATATGTGCCTTCCTAGGTTTAGCTTTCAACTAGAATATCAAGAGAACAAAGCAAAATTGTTGATAAAAGTAAATTGAAAAGTTGTTTAAAATTACATGCCCTATTTGAAAAATGAAAGTTTTTTTTGGACTTGACTGTCCCTTTAAGAGACTTTGAATGTGGCATGGTTGTTGGTGCCAGACGGGCTGGTCTGAGTATTTCAAAAACTGATGATCTACTGGGATTTCCACACATAACCATCTCTAGGGTTTACAAAGAATGGAAAATATCCAGTGAGTGGCAGTTGTGTGGATGAATATGCCTTGTTGATGTCAGATAAGAATGGGCAGACTGGTTTGAGATGATAGAAAGGCAACAGTAACTCAAACAACCACTCGTTACAACCAAGGTATGTAGAATACCATCTCTGAATGTACAACACGTCGAACCTTGAAGCAGATGGGCTACAGCAAGAGAAGACCACACCGGGTGCCACTCTTGTCAGCTAAGAACAGGAAACCGAGGCTAGAATTTTCACAGGCTCAACAAAATTGGAAAATAGAAGATTAGAAAAATGTTGCCTGGTCTGATGAGTCTCTATTTCAGCTGCGACATTCAGATGGTAGGGTCAGAATTTGGCGTAAACAACATGAAAGCATGGATCCATCCTGCCTTGTATTAACGGTTCAGCCTGGCGGTACTGGTGTAATGGTGAAGGGGATATTTTCTTGGCATACTATAGGTCCCTTAGTACAAATTGAGCATCATTTAAATGCCACAGCCTGCCTGAGTATTGTTGCTGACCATGTCCATCCCTTTTTTGACTAGTGTACCCATCTTCTGATGGCTACTTCCAGCAGGATCATGCACCATGTCACACAGCTCAAATCATCTGAAACTGGTTTCTTGAACATGACAATGAGTTCACTGTACTCCAATGGCCTCCAAAGTCACCAGATCTTAATCCAATAGAGCACCTTTGGGATGTGGTGGAACGAGAGATTCGCGTCACGGATGTGCAGTTGAAAAATGTGCAGCAACTGCGTTATGCTATCATGTTAATATGAACTAAAATCTCTGAGGAATGTTTCCAACACTTTGTTGAATCTATGTCGTGAAGAATTGAGGCAGTTCTGAAGGCAAAAGGGGGTCCAACCTGGTACTAGCAAGGTGTACCTAATAAAGTGGCCGTTGAGTGTATAATCACATCATACAAAAACAAACAAACAAGGGAATGTGTCCCATGGAAAGGAAATAACTAAACATAACAAATATAATAGTTAAAGGGACAGTTCACTGTAAAATTGTTTTCCCTGAATGTGTTCCCTATGTGGCCAATTTATGAAAGGCCTGTCGGACATGATCCGACATTGCGGATCATGTCCGACAGACCTCGCTGAATGCGGAGAGCATATTGCTCTTGTGAACTGTTGGTGCAACGCCGCCCCCTGCAGATTCACAACCAATCGGCCGCTAGCAGGGGGTGTCAATCAACCCGATCGCATTAGATCGGGTTGAATTGCGGCGATGTCTGTCCGGCTCCTCAAAACAGGCGGACAGGTTATGGAACAGCGGTCTTTAGACCGCTGCTTCATAACTGGTGTTTCCAGGGCTTCAAGCTCCATACGGATAGGCCCCTTTGACTTGTTATATCAGCTGCAGTTTATAAAATGTATGAGACATTGCTCATTTATGCTTCTTTTTGCAAAATAAATAGATTTGCTCTTTAACACCAAAGCCCATCAAAATAGGCTGTGCTTGCTGACAGATCAGATCTTGTTATCATCACTCAAATGTATCTTATATCTCTTTTACAGATTACATTTACCCACATTATCTTTCTAATTTGTTCTAGCTATGAGTTTAGGAAGGCTGGGATCTTGCAATTATCTCTTAAACATTTTTCTCATCCCATATCTTTCTAACCTCTAAGTAGTCATCCGATTTAACCTTTTCACCATAAATCAAAAATTCGAAATCAACATATTTTTTTTTGCACAATTGCACATTATCTGAAATACTATTTTTTTTCCCCATACACTTTCCCATTTCAGAGGGAGACAAAAAAAAGAAAATTTATGCTTACCTGATAAATGTATTTCTTTTTTGACACGATGAGTTGGACTCATCGTGTCATTAAAAAGAAATCAGAGTTCATGAGCCTAGTCTTATCTCACTTTTCAAAATCGTTTCCATTTATGTTCTAACCTGTTCCCAGTATGTACATACTACAGGACAATGACACATAATATGACTTAAAGGGACACTGAACCCAAATGTTTTCTTTCGTGATTCAGATAGAGCATGAAATTTTAATCAACTTTCTAATTTACTCCTATTATCAAATTGTCTTCATTCTCTTGGTAGCTTTATTTGAAATGCAAGAATGTAAGTTTAGATGCCCATTTTTGGTGACAAAAAAAATTGGTTGTTCTTGCTTATTGCTGGATAAATTCATCCACCAATAAAAAAGTGCTGTCCAGAGTCTAAACCAAAAAAAAGCTTAAATGCCTTATTTTTCAAATAAAGATAGCAAGAGAACAAATAAAAATTGATAATAGGAGTAAATTAGAAAGTTGCTTAATATTGCATGCTCTATCTGAATCATGGAAGAAAAAAATTGGGGTCAGTGTCCCTTTAAAGGGATACGAAACCAAAAAATATTCTTTCATGAGTCAGATGAATGTGATTTTAGTTTTTTTTTTCCATTAACTTCTAGTAACAAATTTTCTTTGTTCTCTTGGTATCTTTTGTTGAAAAGCAAGGACGTATGCTTAGGAGACAGCCCATTTCTGGAGCACTATATGGCAGCAGTTTTTCTAGAATGTTATCCATTTACAAGAACACTAGAGGGCAGCACTATTTCCTGCTATGTAGTTCCCTAGATGCCTACCTAGGTAACTTTTCAACACAGAATATCATGGGAACATAGCAAATTTGATAATATAGGTAAATTGTAAACTTTTATTAAAATGGAATGTTCTGTCTGAATCTCCCAATAAAATATTTTGTCTGCATTAAATCTTTGTAGCACAGATCATATTTTAACAGTTTTTTTCCTGGTTTCATAGGTGGTTAAAAATATATCTAGATTGTAAGTTCCCACAGGAATGGGGTCCTCAATTCCCGCCGTATTTGTCTGTAAAATTTTGTCTTTTATTGTATTGTTTCTCCATTGTACTTTTATCCCTGTACCCATGGGCAGCGCTGCGGAATCTGTTGCCGCTTTATAAATAAATAATAATAATTACTCAAACCACAGTTATAAACTATAAAACATGTACAGAATAACTCTCTGGAATGGAGATTCTTGCGAAGGAGTGTTCATTTCACAGGGATAAACCGGTACAGATTTTTTTTTTTTTGGTGCAAATACATATCAGATGACAGTGTTTTCTGTGTACTTTAACTTGCATTTACTTCTAGTTTTGTCAATGCTATGCACATTTTGAGTCAAAAGCGACACTTATACTTGGCAAGATAATTGGTACCAGGATAAAATGTCAACAGCCACTGATCAGCACCTTCTGAGCCTACCTAGGTATACTTTACAAAAAAGGATACAAAAGAACAAAACAAATTAGATAACAGTAATAAATAAATTGAAAAGTTGTTTAAAATGGTACGCTCTATATGAGTCATGAAACAAATGGGTTTTGTGTCCCTTTAAAAATAATATTTACTTTGTACTTAAAATATGATTTATACCTTTTGTTTAAGATACAGTTTTTACTTTATTACAAAATGTTTTTTTTTTACTTAGTACTTCAAATATTAATTTTCTACTTGTCTTTTTTTTACATCTTTGTATATAGCTTTCCATAAAATTCAAGACAGGCATCTTATATCAGTTTACTTGCTATACCAACACGTGCAAAAGGCTTTAAAATATTTCATATTTAAAGAGAATGTAAACTCAACTGTATTGCTAATCGCCATATTCTCAATCTCTAGATAGAAATCAGGGGGACTTTAATTCATCGTTTTTTTTTTGGGGGGGTTACTTTTGAAATAAAAAAAATCTACCCTTTTATCTTAATATTTATCCCACGATTCCTCCGCCCTCCATTTTGTCCCTCATTTAATGAAAGATTGACAACAAGGACTGCCAATCCGGTTCACCCCCCCCCCCCCAGGGCGTTCAACCCCTTTTTTGCAACATCATGCGCTTCTTCTGCGCATGCGTTAGCGATAATATCAAGCTTCAGAAGCGATGCTCGTCCACGCAACGTGAATGCTCTATAACACCCACTTACACATTCCGGAAAATAACTATCTCATTGCACGCTGTAGTATAGATGATTTTAACGCATGAGCAGATTCAGTGTATCAAACTTGAACGCAAGCGCAGATGAAGTACATCGTTTTTCGAACGCATGCACATAGTTAGAGCTCCACAGGTGCGTGCTTTAGACCTACGTATAGAGCGGGGGGGGGGAACGCTCTTGTCAATAACAAGTAAGTGCAGACGGGGAGGAGTTTGGTTTAAAGCGGAGAAAAGTTAGTATTTAAAATATATAATATCTGCTAAATATTTTTGAAAAATAAAGTTAGCGGTTTCAATACTGATGTTGAAAGGAAGTATTAAGAGGCTTCACAAGTGGTAAAATTGGCATTCACTTTAAGTAATATATTTATATTTAAAGTGAATGTAAAGTCAACAGTATCACTTATCCTCATATTATCAAGGGCAATAAATCAGGAGGACTTTAATTCATATTTTTTTTCTATTTTCATTCAAAATCAAAATATATACTTTTTTACCTAATTTTCCAAGCCGCAATTCCTCCGCCCGCCATTTTGTCCGTCATTTTCTAATTGATTGACAATTGTTTTTTCCAATCCGCTCCCCTACCCCGTGGCGTTCAACCCCTTTTGTAAAACGTCATGCGCTGCTTCTGCGCATGCATAAGTAAAAGAGGGATTCCGAAGCATAGTGCGTCCACGACACACGCATGCGCGCGTCCACGACAAACCAGGGCTCGACAAACCCAGGAGCCTGGGAACCATTGGCTCCTAACTTTTTGGGTTATTCTCCATATATCTATATACAAATCCAACTGTCTGGCTCCTAAAAAATATGCCTGGCTCCTAAATATTCTTATTGGCTCCTAATTTTTGAACATATTCGTCAAGCACTGCGCTAAACTACCAAATACAAATGTTTCTGGTTGGAATCGAGAACGCATGCGCAGATTAACACACAAAGTTATGCACGCATGCGCAAATTAAGGGCTCCGCGGGGACGCGCTTCAGAGGTACGTAATAGAGCGGGTGGGACCGCTCTATATGTCACAGTCGGCAAATCAAGGAAGTGCCAGATGGGAGGAGTTAATCAACAAAACGGAGCTAAGTTTGGTGTTAAAAATATATTATTAATAATTTAAATTTTATTAAAAATATATCGTGGTTTAAGTCATCATGTGTTATGGAGGTATTAGGGACCTTCAATTGTTGGAAAATTTACATTCACTTTAAGTTACTGTATAACACCTGCTAGAGAAGTTAATTATATTAAACATTTGCAGTATCTTAAATTTAATGTACTTGTTTCAAAAATAATTTTTTTATTCTTTTTCACGTAAATGAAATATATTTTGTAAATAATCTTTGCTGCACCACTTTAACAAGTCTCTACAAACAGTTTAGAGATCTATTAATCTTAACCCTTTAAAAGTCATCAGATAATGATTTTGAGGACAATAGCACAAACCCTACAGCAATCAACTGTTACTTCCTTGTGGTTCTGAGCCGGCTGTAGAAGCAACATAGAGACACACAGGATCTTCCTATCCCAGCAACCCGCATTCAATGAGAAAATAGGTTATTCAGCAGATGGAAAAACAGTGCTGCAGACCTTTCTCCGCAAGACAAAAGAGTGATCTCAGTCTGGGGCCAAGGGACAGGCTTTTTGTATAAACTGGCTGTTTAATGTGTAATCCAAACAGGAGACAGAAAGCAAGGATGTGAATAGGGAGAAAGAAAGATCAGGAAATGGGAGAAGCGAGAGCAGCACAGATAGAAAGTACAGGGGCCTAGATTCATTTGTGTTTAACTATTTCTAATGAGACAAATTGCTCCAGTGTATTCCCTTTGATTTGTAGCGATCTCTCATAATATAATGAAGGAATTAAAGGGACAGTCTAGTCAAAATTAAACTTTCATGATTCAGATAGAGCATGTCATTTTAAATAACTTTCCAATTTACTTTTATCATCAAATTTGCTTTGTTCTTTTGGTATTCTTAGATGAAAGCTAAACCTAGGTAGGCTAATATGCTAATTTCTATACCCCTGAAGGCCGCCTCTTATCTCAATGCATTTGACAGTTTTTCACAACTAGGGGCGTTAGTTGATGTGTACCATATTAGATAACATTGTGCTCATGCCCATAGTTACTTATGGGAGGGCACTGATTGGCTAAAATGCATGTTTGTCAAAAGAACTGAAATAAGGGGGGCAGTCTGCAGAGGCTTAGATACAAAGTAATCACATAGGTAAAAAGTGTATTAATTTAACAGTGTTGGTTATGCAAAACTGGGGAATAGGTAATAAAGAAAATATCTGTCTTTTTAAACAATAACAATTCTGGAGTAGACTGTCCCTTTATTAATGTAGATTCTATCCTATTATCCACTAAGGATGGATAGATGCTGTTTATTAGCTATAGGAACATTGTAGTGGAAAAATACCATGTTCTTATTTGTTATAGCATGCCTTTTTTTTACTCACCCTAGAACTTGTAACTCTGTGTGTAAACCCCACAAAGGAGTTAGACATAGAGAAAAAATGAAACCAATTTTTTTTATTTTGTGATTCAGATAGAGCATGCAAACTTTATAATTTACTCCTATTATCATTTTTTTTCTTCATTCTCTTGCTATCTTTATTTGAAAAAGAAGGCATCTAAGCTAAGGAGGCAGCCAATTTTTGGTTTAGACCCCTGGACAGCACTTGTTTATTGGTGGGTTAATTTATCCACCAATCAGCAAGAACAACCCAGGTTGTTCACCAAATATGGGCCGGCATCTAAACGTACATTTTTGCTTTTCAAATAAAGATACCAAGAGAATGAAGACATTTTTATAATAGGAGTGAATTAGAAATTTGCTTAAAATTGCATGCTCTATCTGAATCACGAAAGAAAAAAATTGGGTTCAGTGTCCCTTTAAGATTTACAAGAATTGCAGCTCCTGAGTTTTGTTTGACAGGATTGTGCAACTGCTGTTTCCTGCTTGGGACCACCACTTCTATGCGGTTCCTAGTCAGGACTTTATCTATGTGCTTAACCCATTTGTTTCAGGGCAGGTAGTTAAAAAAAAACAACATATTATTATTATTATTATATACACACGTCATACACATGATAAAATGTTTAGCATTTACTGCCTATTTGAGGGAACAGAATGATGTGCTGTTATATATCCACTAAACCAGACCTACCAATTTTCAACAATATATCTTAGTGTACATTAAGGATCATAAAAGTGCACAAAGAAAGTGCTGTAAAGTGTCAGAGTCTGTTATTATTGTACTACTGCTTGCATATAACTATGTGTCAAACTCATGCAAAGAGGTTTGTAGTTAAACAGGACATGAAGCCCAAATTGTCTCTTTCATGAGTAAGATAGAGGGGTCAGCAACCTTGGCTCTCCAGATGTTTTAGAACTACATTTCTCGTGATGCTTAGGCAGCTTAAAGACACTTAAGCATTATGGGAAATGTAGTTTTAAAACATCTGGAGAGCCAAGGTTGCTGACCCCTGAGATAGAGCATGCCATTTTACAACTGCCTTCTATCTAATCAGTTTTGTAGATAGGCTCAGGAGCTGCTAGTTGGTGGTTGCACATATATGCTTCATGCTATTGGCTAACCAATGTGCATTGCTGTTTCTTCAACAAAGGATACCAAAAGAATGAAGCAAATTACATTATAGAAGTAAATTGGAAAATGTATTTGAATCGTGAAAGAAAAAAATTGGGTTTCATGTTCCTTTAAAACAGACATCATCAAACTTGGCCCTCCAGAGGTTTTGAAACTACATTTCCCATGATGCTCAGCCAGCTGATATGCTGGCTGAGCAACATGGGAAATGTAGTTCCAAAACCTCTGGAGGGCCAAGTTTGAGGATGCCTGCTTTAATATTAAAATAGTAATGTTGCTTTACTGTACTGTTAATGCATTTCTGTTTTTGTATTTTCGAAACTGATTTTAGAAAATGATGTATACTTATATTCTGTGAATCTTGCACATGCTCAGTAGAGCTGGTGCCTCAGAAAGTGTGCATATAAAAAAAAGATTGTGCATATTTAGATAATGGATGTGAATTGGAAAGTTGTTTAAAATTGGGTGCTCTATCTGAATCTTGAAAGTTCAATTATCTATCCTTTTAAACAATAAAAATTTTCATGTAAATTGTCCCCTTAAAGGGACAGTCTAGTCCAAGATAAACTTTCATGATTCAGATAGAGAATGTAATTTTAAACAATTTTCTGATTTACTTTTATCACCAATTTTGCTTTGTTCTCTTGGTATTCTTAGTTGAAAGCTAAACCTAGGAGGTTCATATGCTAATTTATAAGCCCTTGAAGGCCGCCTCTTCTCTCAAGGCATTTTGACAGTTTTTTACTACTAGAGGGTGTTAGTTCATGTGTGTCATATAGATAGCACTGTGCTCACGCACGTGGAGTTCAGGTGAGCCAGCACTGATTTGCTAAAATGCAAGTCTGTCAAAAGAACTGAAATAAAGGGGCAGTTTGCAGAGGCTTAATTACAAGATAATCACAGAGGTAAAAAGTGTATTTATATAACTGTGTTGGTTATGCAAAACTAGGGAATGGGTAATAAAGGGATTATCTATCTTTTTAAACAATAAAAATGCTGGTGTAGACTGTCCCTTTAATTTCCAATTATACTTTTTAAGTATTGGGATTTGGTATACAAACAGAGATAAGATAACAACGCATGTGTGTGTACAGAAAGTGATAACATACGGAGATTAGATTTACTTGCATTTTGATGGCTTGTGGTGTTAAAGAACAAAAAATTAGATAAGGAACCAAACTATGTTAGTTTTTTTTTCCAGTTTAATGGTATTATTTAAAATCTTATATATGTGTGTGAGTATATACACATACACATACACGGGTGGAAAAATATTGCTATAGTTTACTAATCAGGGGTTTTATGTATAAATAAATATACACCTACACACAGAAGATCACTCTCACCTCCGATGCCATCCACCAGGGTGCCAGCCATCAGTAATCCATTAAAAGCTTGAGGCGGACTCTCACTCGGTTTTTTAAATTTCACACACTTGTTGTTCAACCTGACATTTCAGGGATGGTGGCATCCCTTCCTCAGAGTCATCCCTGTCACATTGCAGAATAAAAGTGTGTAAAATTTTAGAAAATCTAGTGAGTGCCTGTCTCATGCTTTACACACACATATATATATATATATATATATATATATATATATATATATATATATATATATATATATATATATATATATAAATAAATAATGTGTGTGTATATGTGTTTTCCTTTCGTGCTTGCAGAGGTATTTTAACATTTTTTTCTACATTAAAAAGCTATTTTTTTATGTATCATCTAGATTTTTTCCCTGTGCCTTTAAAACATGCAAACTAAAAGCATGCAAAGCTTTTAATATGCGTATCTATTAATTTACATTTAATGTCAGGAACAATTCATTTGTACCCCAGGAACCACGTTTTTAACATGCAAATCCAAAACACAACAGGAGGTACTAGTTATATTTAAATGTGCACTAGAAAACCTACTTGTCCCCTGAGTATCAGTGCAGAGGTTACAACCCAGGGTGGGTTTGAAAAGGGACTTGCATTATGGTTCCTAGCTTGTTGGCTTATTTGTCAAAAATCCTTTGTCTAGCTTCTAAAATCTGTATACTTGGCTCCTAAATATGTGTATGCCTGGCTCCTAAATATGTGTATGCTTAGCTCCTAAATATGTGTATGCTTAGCTCCTAAATATATGTGTATGCTTAGCTCCTAAATATATGTGTATGCTTAGCTCCTAAATATATGTGTATACCTGGCTCCTAAATATATGTGTATGCTTAGCTCCTAAATATGTGTATGACTGGCTCCTAAATATATGTGTATGCTTAGCTCCTAAATATGTGTATGACTGGCTCCTAAATATATGTGTATGCTTAGCTCCTAAATATGTATATGCCTGGCTCCTAAATATACGTGTATGCTTAGCTCCTAAATATATGTGTATGCTTAACTCCTAAATATATGTGTATGCTTAGCTCCTAAATATATGTGTATGCCTGGCTCCTAAATATGTGTATGCTTAGCTCCTAAATATGTGTATGCTTAGCTCCTAAATATATGTGTATGCCTGGCTCCTAAATATATGTGTATGCTTAGCTCCTAAATATATGTGTATACCTGGCTCCTAAATATATGTGTATGCTTAGCTCCTAAATAACAGAATTTATGTTTACCTGATAAATTAATTTCTCCAACGGTGTGTCCGGTCCACGGCGTCATCCTTACTTGTGGGATATTCTCTTCCCCAACAGGAAATGGCAAAGAGCCCAGCAAAGCTGGTCACATGATCCCTCCTAGGCTCCGCCTTCCCCAGTCATTCGACCGACGTAAAGGAGGAATATTTGCATAGGAGAAACCATATGATACCGTGGTGACTGTAGTTAAAGAAAATAAATTATCAGACCTGATTAAAAAAACCAGGGCGGGCCGTGGACCGGACACACCGTTGGAGAAAGTAATTTATCAGGTAAACATAAATTCTGTTTTCTCCAACATAGGTGTGTCCGGTCCACGGCGTCATCCTTACTTGTGGGAACCAATACCAAAGCTTTAGGACACGGATGAAGGGAGGGAGCAAATCAGGTCACCTAGATGGAAGGCACCACGGCTTGCAAAACCTTTCTCCCAAAAATAGCCTCAGAAGAAGCAAAAGTATCAAACTTGTAAAATTTAGTAAAAGTGTGCAGTGAAGACCAAGTCGCTGCCTTACATATCTGATCAACAGAAGCCTCGTTCTTGAAGGCCCATGTGGAAGCCACAGCCCTAGTGGAATGAGCTGTGATTCTTTCAGGAGGCTGCCGTCCGGCAGTCTCGTAAGCCAATCTGATGATGCTTTTAATCCAAAAAGAGAGAGAGGTAGAAGTTGCTTTTTGACCTCTCCTTTTACCAGAATAAACAACAAACAAGGAAGATGTTTGTCTAAAATCCTTTGTAGCATCTAAATAGAATTTTAGAGCACGAACAACATCCAAATTGTGCAACAAACGTTCCTTCTTTGAAACTGGATTCGGACACAAAGAAGGCACGACTATCTCCTGGTTAATGTTTTTGTTAGAAACAACTTTCGGAAGAAAACCAGGTTTAGTACGTAAAACTACCTTATCTGCATGGAACACCAGATAAGGAGGAGAACACTGCAGAGCAGATAATTCTGAAACTCTTCTAGCAGAAGAAATTGCAACCAAAAACAAAACTTTCCAAGATAATAACTTAATATCAACGGAATGTAAGGGTTCAAACGGAACCCCCTGAAGAACTGAAAGAACTAAATTGAGACTCCAAGGAGGAGTCAAAGGTTTGTAAACAGGCTTGATTCTAACCAGAGCCTGAACAAAGGCTTGAACATCTGGCACAGCTGCCAGCTTTTTGTGAAGTAACACAGACAAGGCAGAAATCTGTCCCTTCAAGGAACTTGCAGATAATCCTTTCTCCAAACCTTCTTGAAGAAAGGATAGAATCTTAGGAATTTTTACCTTGTCCCAAGGGAATCCTTTAGATTCACACCAACAGATATATTTTTTCCATATTTTGTGGTAAATTCTTCTAGTTACAGGCTTTCTGGCCTGAACAAGAGTATCAATGACAGAATCTGAGAACCCTCGCTTTGATAAGATCAAGCGTTCAATCTCCAAGCAGTCAGTTGGAGTGAGACCAGATTCGGATGTTCGAACGGACCTTGAACAAGAAGGTCTCGTCTCAAAGGTAGCTTCCATGGTGGAGCCGATGACATATTCACCAGGTCTGCATACCAAGTCCTGCGTGGCCACGCAGGAGCTATCAAGATCACCGATGCCCTCTCCTGATTGATCCTGGCTACCAGCCTGGGGATGAGAGGAAACGGCGGGAATACATAAGCTAGTTTGAAGGTCCAAGGTGCTACTAGTGCATCTACTAGAGTCGCCTTGGGATCCCTAGATTCTTCCCGAGACCAAAGACCCTGAGCTTTCAGGGGTCCCCAGACCGCGCCCCAGCCCACCAGACTGGCGTCGGTCGTGACAATGACCCACTCTGGTCTGCGGAAGCTCATCCCCTGTGACAGGTTGTCCAGGGACAGCCACCAACGGAGTGAATCTCTGGTCCTCTGATCTACTTGTATCGTCGGAGACAAGTCTGTATAGTCCCCATTCCACTGACTGAGCATGCACAGTTGTAATGGTCTTAGATGAATTCGCGCAAAAGGAACTATGTCCATTGCCGCTACCATCAAACCTATTACTTCCATGCACTGCGCTATGGAAGGAAGAGGAACAGAATGAAGAATTTGACAAGAGTTTAGAAGTTTTGATTTTCTGGCCTCTGTCAGAAAAATCCTCATTTCTAAGGAGTCTATTATTGTTCCCAAGAAGGGAACCCCTGTTGACGGAGATAGAGAACTTTTTTCTACGTTCACTTTCCACCCGTGAGATCTGAGAAAGGCCAGGACAATGTCCGTGTGAGCCTTTGCTTGAGGAAGGGACGACGCTTGAATCAGAATGTCGTCCAAGTAAGGTACTACTGCAATGCCCCTTGGTCTTAGCACCGCTAGAAGGGACCCTAGTACCTTTGTGAAAATTCTTGGAGCAGTGGCTAATCCGAACGGAAGTGCCACAAACTGGTAATGCTTGTCCAGGAATGCGAACCTTAGGAACCGATGATGTTCCTTGTGGATAGGAATATGTAGATACGCATCCTTTAAATCCACCGTGGTCATGAATTGACCTTCCTGGATGGAAGGAAGAATTGTTCGAATGGTTTCCATTTTGAACGATGGAACCTTGAGAAACTTGTTTAGGATCTTGAGATCTAAGATTGGTCTGAATGTTCCCTCTTTTTTGGGAACTACGAACAGATTGGAGTAGAACCCCATCCCTTGTTCTCCTAATGGAACAGGATGAATCACTCCCATTTTTAACAGGTCTTCTACACAATGTAAGAATGCCTGTTTTTTTTATGTGGTCTGAAGACAATTGAGACCTGTGGAACCTCCCCCTTGGGGGAGGCCCCTTGAATTCCAGAAGATAACCTTGGGAGACTATTTCTAGTGCCCAAGGATCCAGAACATCTCTTGCCCAAGCCTGAGCGAAGAGAGAGAGTCTGCCCCCCACCAGATCCGGTCCCGGATCGGGGGCCAACATCTCATGCTGTCTTGGTAGCAGTGGCAGGTTTCTTGGCCTGCTTTCCTTTGTTCCAGCCTTGCATTGGTCTCCAGGCTGGCTTGGCTTGAGAAGTATTACCCTCTTGCTTAGAGGACGTAGCACTTGGGGCTGGTCCGTTTCTGCGAAAGGGACGAAAATTAGGTTTATTTTTGGCCTTGAAAGACCTATCCTGAGGAAGGGCGTGGCCCTTGCCCCCAGTGATATCAGAGATAATCTCTTTCAAGTCAGGGCCAAACAGCGTTTTCCCCTTGAAAGGAATGTTAAGCAATTTGTTCTTGGAAGACGCATCCGCTGACCAAGATTTTAGCCAAAGCGCTCTGCGCGCCACAATAGCAAAACCAGAATTTTTCGCCGCTAACCTAGCCAATTGCAAAGTGGCGTCTAGGGTGAAAGAATTAGCCAATTTGAGAGCATGAATTCTGTCCATAATCTCCTCATAAGAAGAAGAATTATTATTGAGCGCCTTTTCTAGTTCATCGAACCAGAAACACGCTGCTGTAGTGACAGGAACAATGCATGAAATTGGTTGTAGAAGGTAACCTTGCTGAACAAACATCTTTTTAAGCAAACCTTCTAATTTTTTATCCATAGGATCTTTGAAAGCACAACTATCTTCTATAGGTATAGTGGTGCGTTTGTTAAGAGTAGAAACCGCCCCCTCGACCTTGGGGACTGTCTGCCATAAGTCCTTTCTGGGGTCGACCATAGGAAACAATTTTTTAAATATGGGGGGAGGGACGAAAGGTATACCGGGCCTTTCCCATTCTTTATTTACAATGTCCGCCACCCGCTTGGGTATAGGAAAAGCTTCGGGGGGCCCCGGGACCTCTAGGAACTTGTCCATTTTACATAGTTTCTCTGGAATGACCAAATTCTCACAATCATCCAGAGTAGATAACACCTCCTTAAGCAGAGCGCGGAGATGTTCCAATTTAAATTTAAATGTAATCACATCAGGTTCAGCATGTTGAGAAATTTTCCCTGAATCTGAAATTTCTCCCTCAGACAAAACCTCCCTGGCCCCCTCAGACTGGTGTAGGGGCACTTCAGAACCAATATCATCAGCGTCCTCATGCTCTTCAGTATTTTCTAAAACAGAGCAGTCGCGCTATCGCTGATAAGTGGGCATTTTGGCTAAAATGTTTTTGATAGAATTATCCATTACAGCCGTTAATTGTTGCATAGTAAGGAGTATTGGCGCACTAGATGTACTAGGGGCCTCCTGTGTGGGCAAGACTGGTGTAGACGAAGGAGGGGATGATGCAGTACCATGCTTACTCCCCTCACTTGAGGAATCATCTTGGGCATCATTTTCTCTAAATTTTGTGTCACATAAATCACATCTATTTAAATGAGAAGGAACCTTGGCTTCCCCACATTCAGAACACAGTCTATCTGGTAGTTCAGACATGTTAAACAGGCATAAACTTGATAACAAAGTACAAAAAACGTTTTAAAATAAATCGTTACTGTCACTTTAAATTTTAAACTGAACACACTTTATTACTGCAATTGTGAAAAAGTATGAAGGAATTGTTCAAAATTCACCAAAATTTCACCACAGTGTCTTAAAGCCTTAAAAGTATTGCACACCAAATTTGGAAGCTTTAACCCTTAAAATAACGGAACCGGAGCCGTTTTTATATTTAACCCCTTTACAGTCCCTGGTATCTGCTTTGCTGAGACCCAACAAAGCCCAAAGGGGAATACGATACCAAATGACGCCTTCAGAAAGTCTTTTCTATGTATCAGAGCTCCTCACACATGCATCTGCATGTCATGCTTCCCAAAAACAAGTGCGCAATAGAGGCGCGAAAATGAGACTCTGCCTATGATTAGGGAAAGCCCCTAGAGAATAAGGTGTCCAATACAGTGCCTGCCGGTTATTTTACATAATTCCCAAGATTAAAATAATTCCTCAAGGCTATGGAGTATAAAATATGCTTATATATAAATCCATTTAGCCCAGAAAATGTCTACAGTCTTAAAAGCCCTTGTGAAGCCCTTTTTTTCTTTCTGTAATAAAAATGGCTTACCGGATCCCATAGGGAAAATGACAGCTTCCAGCATTACATCGTCTTGTTAGAATGTGTCATACCTCAAGCAGCAAAAGTCTGCTCACTGTTCCCCCAACTGAAGTTAATTCCTCTCAACAGTCCTGTGTGGAAACAGCCATCGATTTTAGTAACGGTTGCTAAAATCATTTTCCTCTTACAAACAGAAATCTTCATCTCTTTTCTGTTTCAGAGTAAATAGTACATACCAGCACTATTTTAAAATAACAAACTCTTGATTGAATAATAAAAACTACAGTTAAACACTAAAAAACTCTAAGCCATCTCCGTGGAGATGTTGCCTGTACAACGGCAAAGAGAATGACTGGGGAAGGCGGAGCCTAGGAGGGATCATGTGACCAGCTTTGCTGGGCTCTTTGCCATTTCCTGTTGGGGAAGAGAATATCCCACAAGTAAGGATGACGCCGTGGACCGGACACACCTATGTTGGAGAAATATATGTATGCTTAGCTCCTAAATATATGTGTATGCTTAGCTCCTAAATATATGTGTATGCCTGGCTCCTAAATATGTGTATGCTTAGCTCCTAAATATATTTGTATACCTGGCTCCTAAATATATGTGTATGCTTAGCTCCTAAATATGTGTATGTCTGGCTCTTAAATATATGTGTATGCTTAGCTCCTAAATATATGTGTATGCCTGGCTCCTAAATATATGTGTATGATTAGCTCCTAAACATGTGTATATCTGGCTCCTAAATATATGTGTATGCCTGGCTCCTAAATATATGTGTATGCTTAGCTCCTAAATATACATGTATGTCTGGCTCCTAAATATGTGTATACTTGGCTCCTAAATATGTGTATAATTGGCTCCTAAATATGTGTATAGTTGGCTCCTAAATATGTGTATAATTGACTCCTAAATATGTGCGTATACTTGGATCCTAAATATATGTGCATGCTTAGCTCCTAAATATGTGTATGTCTGGCTACTAAATATGTGTATAATTGGCTACTAAATATGTGTATGCTTGGCTCCTAAATATGTGTATGCCTGGCTACTAAATATGTGTATAATTGGCTACTAAATATGTGTATAATTGGCTACTAAATATGTGTATACTTAGCTCCTAAAATGTATGTGCCTGTTTCTATACATTCTTAAAGGCTACTTTAAGGGTCAGTAAAGTCAAAATTAAACTTTCATGATTTGGGTTGAGCTTGCAACTTTCAAATGTACTTCTGTTATCAAATTTGCTTAATTCTCTTGGTATCTTTTAATGAAGAGTAAAACTAGGTAGGCTCATAAGAGCTCAGGAGTGTGCACGTGTCTTTAGTACTCTATGGCAGCAGTGTTTTGAAACACTATTTGTAGCTTTGATATACAATGTTGCAAACCACTGCTGCCATAGAGTACTAAAAACACGTGCACACTCCTGAGCTCATATGAGCCTACCTAGTTTTACTCTTCAATAAAATATACCAAGAGAATAAAGCAAATTTAAAGTTGTTTAAAATTGCATGCTCTACCCAAATCATAAAAGTTTAATTTTGACATTACTGTCCCTTTAATCTTGATGGCAAATAAATTAGATATAAATTTGTCAACTCTGTGTTTCAGCATGAGATAGGGGTAGATTCATAGATGATTTACATTTTGCTGAGGTACCTCAATGTAAGGCGAAATGTTCGAAATTTATTGAGCTTCGCTTCCACTATACTTCTACAGATTCGTTAGTGGGCGCTCTTGGCACTATCATCTACAGTAGAATTGTATCCAATATATGATATCTCGCACATGAATCAAGAACTTATTGCTAAATGGTTAAAACGATGACCATGAGCTTAAAGGGACACTGAACCCAAATGTTTTCTTTCGTGATTCAGATAGAGCATCTAATTGTAAGCAACTTTCTAATTTACTCCTATTATCAATTTTTCTTTGTTCTCTTGGTATCTTTATTTGAAAAAACATAATTTATGCTTACCTGATAAATTTATTTCTCTTGTAGTGTAGTCAGTCCACGGGTCATCCATTACTTATGGGATTATAATCTCCCCAACAGGAAGTTGCAAGAGGATCACCCAAGCAGAGCTGCTATATAGCTCCTCCCCTCACATGTCATATCCAGTCATTCGACCGAAACAAGACGAGAAAGGAGAAACCATAGCGTGCAGTGGTGACTGGAGTTTAATTAAAATTTAGGTCTGCCTTAAAAGACAGGGCGGGCCGTGGACTGACTACACTACAAGAGAAATAAATTTATCAGGTAAGCATAAATTATGTTTTCTCTTGTTAAGTGTAGTCAGTCCACGGGTCATCCATTACTTATGGGATACCAATACCAAAGCTAAAGTACACGGATGATAGGAGGGACAAGGCAGGAACTTTAAACGGAAGGAACCACTGCCTGAAGCACCTTTCTCCCAAAAATAGCCTCCGAAGAAGCAAAAGTGTCAAATTTGTAAAATTTTGAAAAGTGTGAAGTGAAGACCAAGTTGCAGCCTTGCAAATCTGTTCAACAGAGGCCTCATTTTTAAAGGCCCAGGTGGAAGCCACAGCTCTAGTGGAATGAGCTGTAATTCTTTCAGGAGGATGCTGTCCAGCAGTCTCATAGGCTAAACGTATTATGCTACGAAGCCAAAAGGAGAGAGAGGTAGCCGAAGCCTTTTGACCTCTCCTCTGTCCCGAGTAAACGACAAACAGGGAAGAAGTTTGACGAAAATCTTTAGTTGCCTGTAAATAGAACTTCAGGGCACGGACTACGTCCAGATTATGCAAAAGTCGTTCCTTCTTTGAAGAAGGGTTAGGACATAATGATGGAACAACAATCTCTTGATTGATATTCCTGTTAGAAACTACCTTAGGTAAAAACCCAGGTTTAGTACGCAGAACTACCTTGTCTGAATGGAAAATCAGATAAGGAGAATCACAGTGTAGGGCAGATAACTCAGAGACTCTTCGAGCCGAGGAAATAGCCATCAAAAACAGAACTTTCCAAGATAACAGCTTAATATCAATGGAATGGAGGGGTTCAAACGGAACACCTTGAAGAACTTTAAGAACTAATTTAAGCTCCACGGCGGAGCAACAGTCTTAAACACAGGCTTAATCCTAGCCAAAGCCTGACAAAAAGCCTGAACGCCTGGAACATCTGCCAGACGTTTGTGTAACAGAATAGACAGAGCAGAAATCTGTCCCTTTAATGAACTAGCAGATAAACCCTTTTCTAAACCCTCTTGTAGAAAGGACAAAATCCTAGGAATCCTAACTTTACTCCATGAGTAACTCTTGGATTCACACCAATATAAGTATTTACGCCATATTTTATGGTAAATTTTTCTGGTAACAGGTTTCCGAGCCTGTATTAAGGTATCAATAACTGACTCTGAGAAGCCACGCTTTGATAGAATCAAGCGTTCAATCTCCATGCAGTCAGCCTCAGAGAAATTAGATCTGGATGGTTGAAAGGACCCTGAATTAGAAGGTCCTGTCTCAGAGGTAGAGACCATGGTGGACAGGACGACATGCCCACTAGATCTGCATACCAGGTCCTGCGTGGCCACGCAGGTGCTATCAGAATCACTGATGCTCTCTCCTGTTTGATCTTGGCAATCAGCCGAGGAAGCAGCGGAAATGGTGGAAACACATAAGCCCTGTTGAAACCCCAAGGGGCTGCTAGAGCATCTATCAGCGCCGCTCCCGGGTCCCTGGACCTGGATCCGTAGCAAGGAAGTTTGGCATTCTGTCGAGAAGCCATGAGATCCAGTTCCGGTTTGCCCCAACGATGAATTAGTTGAGCAAAGACCTCCGGATGAAGTTCCCACTCCCCCGGATGAAAAGTCTGACGACTTAGGAAGTCCGCCTCCCAGTTCTCCACGCCTGGGATATAGATCGCCGACAGGTGGCAAGAGTTGGACTCTGCCCAGCGAATTATCTTTGATACTTCCAACATCGCTAGGGAACTCCTGGTTCCCCCTTGATGGTTGATGTAAGCCACAGTCGTGATATTGTCCGACTGAAATCTGATGAACCTCAGTGTTGCCAACTGAGGCCAAGCTAGAAGAGCATTGAATATCGCTCTTAATTCCAGAATATTTATTGGGAGGAGTTTCTCCTCCTGAGTCCACGATCCCTGAGCCTTCAGGGAGTTCCAGACTGCGCCCCAACCTAGAAGGCTGGCATCTGTTGTTACCATCGTCCAATCTGGCCTGCGAAAGGTCATCCCTTTAGACAGATGGAGTCGAGAAAGCCACCAGAGAAGAGAATCCCTGGTCTCTTGATCCAGATTTATTAGAGGGGACAAATCTGAGTAATCCCCATTCCACTGACTGAGCATGCATAATTGCAGCGGTCTGAGATGCAGGCGCGCAAATGGTACTATGTCCATTGCTGCTACCATTAAGCCGATTACTTCCATGCACTGGGCTACTGATGGGTGTGGAATGGAATGAAGGGCACGGCAAGCATTTAGAAGTTTTGATAACCTGGCCTCCGTCAGGTAAATTTTCATCTCTACAGAATCTATAAGAGTCCCTAAGAAGGGAACCCTTGTGAGTGGTAATAGAGAACTCTTTTCCACGTTCACCTTCCACCCATGGGACCTCAGAAATGCCAGAACTATCTCTGTATGAGACTTGGCAGTTTGAAAACTTGACGCTTGTATCAGAATGTCGTCTAGGTACGGAGCCACCGCTATGCCTCGCGGTCTTAGTACCGCCAGAAGTGAGCCCAGAACCTTTGTAAAGATTCTTGGGGCTGTAGCTAATCCGAAGGGAAGAGCTACAAACTGGTAATGCCTGTCTAGGAAGGCAAATCTTAGATACCGATAATGATCCTTGTGAATCGGTATGTGAAGGTAGGCATCCTTTAAGTCCACTGTGGTCATGTACTGACCCTCTTGGATCATGGGCAGGATGGTTCGAATAGTTTCCATTTTGAATGATGGAACTCTTAGGAACTTGTTTAGGATCTTTAAGTCCAAGATTGGTCTGAAGGTTCCCTCTTTCTTGGGAACCACAAACAGATTTGAATAAAATCCTTGCCCTTGTTCCGACCGCGGAACTGGGTGGATCACCCCCATTAATAAGAGGTCTTGTACACAGCGTAGAAACGCTCCTTTCTTTATTTGGTTTGCTGATAATCTTGAAAGATGAAATCTCCCTTGTGGAGGAGAAGCTTTGAAGTCCAGAAGATATCCCTGAGATATGATCTCCAACGCCCAGGGATCCTGGACATCTCTTGCCCAAGCTTGGGCAAAGAGAGAAAGTCTGCCCCCCACTAGATCCGTTTCCGGACAGGGGGCCCTTACTTCATGCTGTCTTAGGGGCAGCAGCAGGTTTTCTGGCCTGCTTGCCCTTGTTCCAAGACTGGTTGCCTTTCCAACCCTGTCTGTAACGAGTAGCAGTCCCTTCCTGTTTTGGGGCGGAGGAAGTTGATGCTGCTCCTGCCTTGAAATTACGAAAGGCACGAAAATTAGACCAAAGTTTGGCCTTTGATTTGGCCCTGTCCTGAGGAAGGGAGTGACCCTTACCTCCAGTAATGTCAGCAATAATTTCTTTCAAGCCGGGCCCGAATAAGGTTTGCCCTTTGAAAGGAATATTAAGCAATTTAGATTTAGAAGTTACATCTGCTGACCAGGATTTAAGCCATAGCGCTCTGCGCGCCTGGATGGCGAATCCGGAGTTCTTAGCCGTTAGTTTGGTTAAATGCACCACGGCATCCGAAACAAATGCATTAGCTAGCTTAAGGGCTTTAAGCTTGTTCATAATCTCATCCAATGGAGCTGTGCGAATAGCCTCTTCCAGAGACTCAAACCAGAATGCCGCCGCAGCAGTGACGGGCGCAATGCATGCAAGGGGCTGTAATATAAAACCTTGTTGAACAAACATTTTCTTAAGGTAACCTTCTAATTTTTTATCCATTGGATCTGAGAAAGCACAACTATCCTCCACCAGGATAGTGGTACGCTTGGCTAAAGTAGAAACTGCTCCCTCCACCTTAGGGACCGTCTGCCATAAGTCTCGTGTGGTGGCGTCTATTGGGAACATTTTTCTAAATATCGGAGGAGGGGAAAAAGGCACACCGGGTCTATCCCACTCCTTGCTAATAATCTCTGTAAGCCTTTTAGGTATAGGAAAAACGTCAGTACACACCGGTACCGCATAGTATTTATCCAGCCTACATAATTTCTCTGGGATTGCCACCGTGTCGCAATCATTCAGAGCCGCTAACACCTCCCCTAGCAATACACAGAGGTTCTCAAGCTTAAATTTAAAATTTGAAATTTCTGAATCCGGTCTCCCCGGATCAGATCCGTCACCCACAGAATGAAGCTCTCCGTCCTCATGTTCTGCAAATTGTGACACAGTATCGGACATGGCTCTCGTGTCATCGGTGCTCTCTGTCCTAAACCCAGAGCTATTGCGCTTGCCTCTTAACTCAGGCAAATTAGATAATACTTCTTTCATAACATTAGCCATATCATGCAAAGTGATTTGTAAGGGCCTTGATATACTTGGCGCCACAATCTCAAGCACCTCCTGAGCGGGAGGCGAAGGTACTGACACGTGAGGAGAGTTAGACGGCATAAAATCCCCCTCGATGTCTGGTGATAATTTCTTTACCGGTAAAGACTGACTTTTATTTAAAGTAACATCAATACAATTGGTACACAAATTTCTATTGGGCTCCACATTGGCTTTTAAACATAATGAACAAGTAGATTCATCTGTATCAGACATGTTTAACAGACTAGCAATGAAGGCTAGCAAGCTTGGAAAAAAACTGTCAGTGAATTTACAAGCAATATGAAAAAACGCAGCAGCGCTTTTAAAAACACAAAAAAAAAAAAAAAACTGTCACAGTTGAAATAACAATGAACTAATTCAGTTATAGCCAACAATTTTAACAATAAATGTATGAATTTAGCAGAGGATTGCACCCACTAGCAAACGGATGATTAACCCCTCAATACCCACAACCGGATAATCAATTTTAGATTTAACATTTTTCTCACAGTCAAACACACTGTCACAGGTCTGCTGTGACTGATTACCTCCCTCAAAATTGAATTTTGAAGACCCCTGAGCTCTCTGGAGACGTCCTGGATCAAGGAGGAAAAGGCAGGAAGACTGTGCTAGAATTTTATCTGCGCAACAAGGCGCTAAAAAAGGCCCCTCCCACTCATATTACAACAGTGGGAGACCTGTTACAACGGTTTCTATGCAGAAATAAACGTTAGCCATGTGGAAAAAAATCATGCCCAAAAAGATTTATCACCAAAGTACCTCACAAAACGAATAACATGCCAGTAAACGTTTTAAAAACAACTTTTCCAGTGTTGTGTAAAGTTTTCACTAAGCCTGCTACCAGTCGCTTCTACTGCAGTTAAGGCTTATACATTTATTTCAGTATTAACAGTATTTTCTCAGTCAAATTCTAGTCCCTAGAAAATAACTCAACTGCGCATACATTTAACAGCCTGATACCAGTCGCTACTACTGCATTAAAGGCTGTACTTACATCATATGGGTAACGGCAGTGTTTTCTTAGTCAATTCCATTCCTAGAAAATATTATACTGCACATACCTCATTTGCGGAGGACCCCGCATGCTATTCCCCTTTCTGAAGTTACCCCTCCTCAGAATGCGCGAGAACAGCCAGTGGATCTTAGTTACGTCTGCTAAGATCATAGAAAACGCAGGCAGATCTTCTTCTTCTAAATACTGCCTGAGAGAAAAAACAGCACACTCCGGTGCCATTTTAAAATAACAAACTTTTGATTGAAGAATTAAGTAAAAAACTCCTGTCTCCTCTCACAACCTCCTTTGTTGAGACTTGCAAGAGAATGACTGGATATGACATGTGAGGGGAGGAGCTATATAGCAGCTCTGCTTGGGTGATCCTCTTGCAACTTCCTGTTGGGGAGAGATATAATCCCATAAGTAATGGATGACCCGTGGACTGACTACACTTAACAAGAGAAAGCAGGAATATAAGCTTACGAACCGGCCCATTTTTGGTTCAGTACCCTGGATAGCGCTTGCTGATTGGTGGGTACTTTTAGTCACCAATCAGCAAGCAATACTCAGGTGCTGAACCAAAGATGGGCTGGCTCGTAAGCTTACATTCATGCTTTTTCAAATAAAGATACAGAGAGAACAAATAAAATTTGATAATAGGAGTAAATTAGAAAGTTGCTTAAAATGACATGCTCTATCAGAATCATGAAAAAATTAATTTGGGTTCATTGTCCCTTTAATGTAAATGTAAGTGTAAAAAATTTGCAGACTTACAGAATGGAACAGAAGATGTCTCAGAGACTTCCCAGACAAGAACAAGGTGCTGGTGATGATAGGTGTTCCAGGGAGCAAGGTGAGGACTTTTTACCTACGCTAACACCAAGCATGAAAAATTCATAAAGATGCTATTGCCCATGTGAAATAAATATCTCATCACTCAGTCTTGTTTCAAAGCTGACAAGCTTGATATAGGGTGGCGCTGGTTTAATCCACACTGAAGGCAGTTACATTTTGAAATAATTAAAAAAATCAGAAATCAAAGTGAAATGCCGTCAAACCACAATGATATTTATTTGTGCCTGCCTCAAATAGAAAGCTCTTTGGTTGAGTACCCATAGCTTCTTGGCTGCATGGCCTGTAGCAGATGTAAGATATTATTATTATTATTATTATTATTATTATTATTATTATATATCTGTTTAAACAACTACGGAAATTAAATGTCACAAATGAGTTCATACAAGAATTTAGGAAGCGCTTGCTTGGTCAAAAAAAGATATAAAAAATTGATAAATAGAAACTTTCTGGGTAACACGTTACATTGTATTTTGTAGTTCAAGCCAAATCTCTCCAAAACTGAGTTCCTTATTTTCCCACCTTCTTCCAAAATCTCCACCCCCAATCTCTCTATAACTGTCGACAACTCCATCATTACCCCTACCCCGCATGCCTGATGTCTTGAGGTCTCACTTGACTCAGATTTTTTTTCACTCCTCACAATCAGTCCTTGGCTAAATCCTGCCGCTTGCACCTTAAAAACATCTCTAAAATTAGACATTTCCTTACACAAGACACAATTAAGATTGTAATCCACTCTCTCATCCTTTCCTACCTTGAATACTGCAACTCTGTCCTCTGGTCTCCCCACCTGCCGCCTAGCTCCTTTACAATCCATAATGAATGCCTCTGCCAGACTCATCTTCCTTACACGTCGCTCTTCATCTGCTGCGCCTCTCTGCCAATCTCTTCACTGGCTTCCTCTTGCCTCCAGGATTAAACACAAAATTCTCACTCTGACATACAAAGCCCTCAACTGCACTGCCCCCCATATCTCAGACCTTGCCTCTAGATACTCTCCCTCCCGTCCCCTTCGCTCTGCTCATGATCTCCTCCTCCTCTCTTGTTACCTCCTCAGACTCCCGCTTACAGGACTTCTCCAGACTGGCTCCCATCTTGTAGAACTCTCTGCCTCACTCCACAAGACTCTCCCTTAGTTTTGAAAGCTTCAAGCGCTTCCTAAAGACTCTTCTGTTCAGGGATGCATACAATCTACACTAACCTTTCTTTATATTGTTTCCTCTCCTCCACTGCTATCCCCTTGAACCCCCTTAGCATGTAAGCCTAATAGCCATGCTGTTTGTAGATCACCTTCTTTAGAGCTGACTACACTAGTGCGACTCTTGGCAGGGCCCTCTACCCATTTGATCCCTATAAATGTTTCCTTGTATTCCGCCTATGTTTATAGCTCTGCGGAATCTGTTGGCACTCTACAAATAACTGATAATAATAAATAATAATAATAGTTACATTTACATGCAGCTATTAGGCTTCATCTGTTTAAGGCATCTGTTTGATGTTGAATAGTTACTGAACCTTGATAGAGAGGTAGAAATAGTGTATGTACGGTTAGGATGTTGGCCATGACGCCAACAGAAAAAGTAGGAGGTAAAAATCCAAGACGTAACTTGTAGTAAAAAACTGAACTAGTCCCTACTTGACATAAAAAAATGGACACTCAGCAGTAAGATAGCCCAGACCAGGTTAGATATCTCAAGTCTAAAACGTATTAACCGCTAGATAGGAACTGACCATGAAATCTGGAAGGGATCAAGTCAACAATTAAAACAGGACTTGGCGTTCTAGTAGTCAGGAAAAGACTGGGTCATAGCAGTGCTTGACGAATATGTTCAAAAAATAGGAGCCAGTAAGAATATTTAGGAGCCAGGCATATTTTTAGGAGCCAGACAATTGGATTTGTATATAGATATATGGAGAATAACCCAAAAAGTTAGGAGCCAGGGGTAAAATTCTAGGAGCCAGTGGCTCCCAGGCTCTTGGGTTTGTCGAGCCCTGGGGTCATAGCTTGTATCAGTCTGGAATGGTCTTTGCAATCACAAACAGGTTCCACTTACAAGAAGTGGCTGACACTTAAGTCAAAATAAACTTTTATGATTCAGATAAAGCAGCAGTTTTAAGACACTTTACAATTTACATCCATTATCAAATTTTACAGTCTATTTATATACACACTTTCTGTAGAACAAGATTCTACTGAGCATGTGCACAAGCTTACAGGGTATATATATACTAGTATGTGATTGGCTGATGTCTGTCACATGATAGAGGGGGCCGGAAAATAGTGGGGGGAATAAATTTGTCAGAAAAAAAATCTGCTTATTTGAAATTCAGAGTAGATGTTGAATCATTGTCTTTTTTATGTTCTTGTTAATTATGCAATTCAACTGCACTGAGTGGTCCTTTAAGCGACTTGCAATTTATATGGAATGGTATTTGATGTCAATGTGAGTTTAATGTGACACCAGATTCACACACATGAAGCTCTGTGATCCAGAATAGCATCAGTGCAACAGTCTCTGGACTCTGCAGACAGACCACCACACACACTGCATAGCTTGCATCAGACATAAGAAGAACACCAGTGGTAACACTGTAATCCGACTGACCTGCTGGTACATCTGCGTATTCTCGTGATTAGCTAAGTTTCAATATTCCATTAAGAGAGTTCTGTAACTAGAAGCTTACCTGCCTTTCTGGAGGGCTTAAAGGGACAGTAAACACCTTGTAATTTACAAGACATTTCTGTTGTGTTAAAATAAACATCATATCAGCCAAGCCATAACATTTTTAGTTGGCAGACAACAAGACTAACCACAGTCATAAAGTTAGTATAAAATGCATTATGGACAGATATATATAGCAGAGTTTGCCTTGATAAGACAGCAGGGTGTAGTTTAAGTTCTGGGAATTAAAAAAATTGCTCAATTTTCAGAGCTAAATTACATGAAAGGGGGGTAAAACTAATTATGAATGTATATTGCAGTTATTTCATTACATAACTAAACATGTTATATACAAATCTCAAAGTGTTCACTGTCCCTTTAAATGACCATTAAATACGGTAGAATTGCATACTTAACAAGTGCATAATGAAAAGATAATGCAATAGCACTTGCTTGGATTTTCAATAAGCAGTAGATTTTTATTTGGCCATCAGCCAATCACAGACTAGAATAAGGCCTCTATTTATTAAGGTCTGTCGGACCTGATCCGACAGTGCGGATCAGGTCCGACAGACCTCGCTAAATACGGCGAGCAATACGCTCGCCGTATTCAGCATTGCACCAGCAGCTCACAAGAGTTGCTGGTGCAACGCCGCCCCCTGCAGACTCGCGGCCAATGGGCCGCCAGCAGGCCAGCAGGGGGGTGTCAATCAACCCGATCGTACTCGATCGGGTTGATTTCCGGCGATTCCTGTCTGCCTCATCAGAGCAGGCGGACAGGGTTATGGGGCAGCGGTCTTTGTGACCGCTGCTTCATAACTGCTGTTTCTGGCGAGTCTGCAGGCTCGCCAGAAACACGGGGCATCAAGCTCCATTCGGAGCTTGATAAATATGCCCCTAAGTATATACTGTGAACTGTGTGCACATGCTCAGTAGGCGCTAGTGACTCATGAAGTGTGTATATAAAAAGACTGTGCACGTTTAGGTAATGGAAAAGAATTTAGAGAGTTGATTAAAGGGACAGTGAAGTAAAAATGAAACTAATTAATTGGACAGAGCATGACATTTTAAACAAATTTCCAATTTTCTTCTATCATCAATTTTGCTTAGTTTTCTTGCTATCCTTTATTAAAGAGTAACCCTAGGTAAGCTCAGGAGCGTACATGTGTCTTCAGCCATCTGGCAGCAGTGTTTGCAACAAGGTTTATAGCAATGTTATGCATACAAAAATGGCTGCCATAGAATGGTACAGACACTCTATGGCAGAAGAGTTGGCAACTATGTGTAAGATAACTAAAAACATTGTTGCAAACACTGCTGCCAGATGGCTAATGGCACATGCACGCTCCTGAGCTCACCTAGGATTACTCTTTAAAGGGACAGTAAAGTCATAATTAGACATTCATGATTTAGACAGATCAACTTTCTAATTTACTTATATTATTTAATTTGCTTCCTTCACTTGCTATCCTTTGTTAAAGAGTTTTAGGTAAACTCAGGAGCAGCAAAACACCTGGGTGTCAGCTGCTGATTGATGGCTGCATATATATGCCTATCATTGGCTCACCCATATGTTCAGTTAGAAACCAGTAGTGCATTGCTGCTCCTTCAACAAATGATACCAAGAGAATGAAGCAAATTTGATAATAGAAATAAACTGGAAAGTTGTTTAAAATTGTATGTTCTACCTAAATCATGAAATACATTTTCTGGGTTTCATGTCTCTTTAAGAAGGAAGCCTTATTCCTAAAGAAGAGACCAAATACCTTACCGACATAAAAAACATAATTTATGCTTACCTGATAAATTCCTTTCTTCTGTTGTGTGATCAGTCCACGGGTCATCATTACTTCTGGGATATTATCTGCTCCCCTACAGGAAGTGCAAGAGGATTCACCCAGCAGAGTTGCCATATAGCTCCTCCCCTCTACGTCACCTCCAGTCATTCGACCAAAGACCAACGAGAAAGGAGAAGCCAAGGGTGTAGTGGTGACTGAATTATAATTTAAAAAATATTTACCTGCCTTAAAAAAAAAAACAGGGCGGGCCGTGGACTGATCACACAACAGAAGAAAGGAATTTATCAGGTAAGCATAAATTATGTTTTCTTCTGTTATGTGTGATCAGTCCACGGGTCATCATTACTTCTGGGAACCAATACCAAAGCAAAAGTACACGGATGACGGGAGGGATAGGCAGGCTCATTATACAGAAGGAACCACTGCCTGAAGAACCTTTCTCCCAAAAATAGCCTCCGAAGAAGCAAAAGTGTCAAATTTGTAAAATTTGGAAAAAGTATGAAGCGAAGACCAAGTTGCAGCCTTGCAAATCTGTTCAACAGAGGCCTCATTCTTAAAGGCCCAAGTGGAAGCCACAGCTCTAGTGGAATGAGCTGTAATTCTTTCAGGAGGCTGCTGTCCAGCAGTCTCATAGGCTAAACGTATTATGCTACGAAGCCAAAAAGAGAGAGAGGTAGCAGAAGCTTTTTGACCTCTCCTCTGTCCAGAAAAAACGACAAACAAGGAAGAAGTTTGGCGAAAATCTTTAGTTGCCTGCAAGTAGAACTTGAGGGCACGAACTACATCCAGATTGTGTAGAAGACGTTCCTTCTTTGAAGAAGGATTTGGACACAAGGATGGAACAACAATCTCTTGATTGATATTCCTGTTAGAGACAACCTTAGGTAAGAACCCAGGTTTAGTACGCAGAACTACCTTGTCTGAGTGAAAGATCAGATAAGGAGAATCACAATGTAGGGCTGATAACTCAGAGACTCTTCGAGCCGAGGAAATAGCCATTAAAAATAGAACTTTCCAAGATAACAATTTTATATCAATGGAATGAAGGGGTTCAAACGGAACACCCTGTAAAACGTTAAGAACTAAGTTTAAACTCCATGGCGGAGCAACAGTTTTAAACACAGGCTTGATCCTAGCTAAAGCCTGACAAAAGGCCTGGATGTCTGAATTTTCTGACAGACGCCTGTGAAACAAGATGGACAGAGCTGAGATCTGTCCCTTTAATGAGCTAGCCGATAAACCCTTTTCTAAACCTTCTTGTAGAAAAGACAATATCCTAGGAATCCTAACCTTACTCCAGGAGTAATCTTTGGATTCACACCAGTATAGGTATTTACGCCATATTTTATGGTAAATCTTTCTGGTAACAGGCTTCCTAGCCTGTATCAGGGTATCAATAACCGACTCAGAAAAACCACGTTTTGATAAAATCAAGCGTTCAATTTCCAAGCAGTCAGCTTCAGAGAAGTTAGACTTTGATGTTTGAATGGACCCTGAATCAGAAGGTCCTGTCTTAGAGGTAGAGACCAAGGCGGACAGGATGACATGTCCACTAGATCTGCATACCAAGTCCTGCGCGGCCATGCAGGCGCTATTAGAATCACTGATGCTCTCTCCTGTTTGATTTTGGCAATCAATCGAGGAAGCAGCGGGAAGGGTGGAAACACATAAGCCATCCTGAAGTTCCAAGGTGCTGTCAAAGCATCTATCAGAACCGCTCCCGGATCCCTGGATCTGGATCCGTAGCGAGGAAGTTTGGCGTTCTGGCGAGACGCCATGAGATCTATCTCTGGTTTGCCCCAACGTCGAAGTATTTGGGCAAAGACCTCCGGATGAAGTTCCCACTCCCCCGGATGAAGAGTCTGGCGACTCAAGAAATCCGCCTCCCAGTTCTCCACTCCCGGGATGTGGATTGCTGACAGGTGGCAAGAGTGAGACTCTGCCCAGCGAATTATCTTTGATACTTCTATCATTGCTAGGGAGCTTCTTGTCCCTCCCTGATGGTTGATGTAAGCTACAGTCGTGATGTTGTCCGACTGAAACCTGATGAACCCCCGAGTCTTTAACTGGGGCCAAGCTAGAAGGGCATTGAGAACTGCTCTCAATTCCAGAATGTTTATTGGCAGGAGACTTTCCTCCTGACTCCATTGTCCCTGAGCCTTCAGAGAATTCCAGACAGCGCCCCAACCTAGAAGGCTGGCGTCTGTTGTTACAATTGTCCAGTCCGGCCTGCTGAACGGCATCCCCCTGGACAGATGTGGCCGAGAAAGCCACCATAGAAGAGAGTTTCTGGTCTCTTGATCCAGATTCAGAGTGGGGGACAAATCTGAGTAATCCCCATTCCACTGACTCAGCATGCACAATTGCAGCGGTCTGAGATGTAGGCGTGCAAAGGGTACTATGTCCATTGCTGCTACCATTAAGCCGATCACCTCCATGCATTGAGCTACTGACGGGAGTTGAATGGAATGAAGGACACGGCATGCAGTTAGAAGCTTTGTTAATCTGTCTTCTGTCAGATAAATCTTCATTTCTACAGAATCTATAAGAGTCCCCAAGAATGGAACTCTTGTGAGAGGCAAGAGAGAACTCTTCTTTTCGTTCACTTTCCATCCATGCGACCTTAGAAATGCCAGAACTAACTCTGTATGAGACTTGGCAGTTTGAAAGCTTGAAGCTTGTATCAGAATGTCGTCTAGGTACGGAGCTACCGAAATTCCTCGCGGTCTCAGAACCGCTAGAAGGGCACCCAGAACCTTTGTGAAGATTCTTGGAGCCGTAGCCAATCCGAATGGAAGGGCTACAAACTGGTAATGCCTGTCTAAGAAGGCAAACCTTAGATACCGGTAATGATCTTTGTGAATCGGTATGTGAAGGTAAGCATCCTTTAAATCCACTGTGGTCATGTACTGATCCTTTTGGATCATGGGTAAGATAGTCCGAATAGTTTCCATTTTGAACGATGGAACTCTTAGGAATTTGTTTAGGATCTTTAAATCCAAGATTGGCCTGAAAGTTCCCTCTTTTTTGGGAACCACAAACAGGTTTGAGTAAAACCCTTGTCCTTGTTCCGACCGCGGAACCGGATGGATCACTCCCATTAATAATAGATCTTGTACACAGCGTAGAAACGCGTCTTTCTTTATTTGGTTTGTTGACAACCTTGACAGATGAAATCTCCCTCTTGGGGGAGATAATTTGAAGTCTAGAAGGTATCCCTGAGATATGATCTCTAGCGCCCAGGGATCCTGGACATCTCTTGCCCAAGCCTGGGCGAAGAGAGAGAGTCTGCCCCCCACTAGATCCGGTCCCGGATCGGGGGCCCTCGGTTCATGCTGTCTTAGGGGCAGCAGCAGGTTTTCTGGCCTGCTTGCCCTTATTCCAGGACTGGTTAGGTTTCCAGCCTTGTCTGTAACGAGCAACAGCTCCTTCCTGTTTTGGTGCAGTGGAAGTTGATGCTGCACCTGCTTTGAAATTCCGAAAGGGACGAAAATTAGACTGTCTAGCCTTAGCTTTGGCTTTGTCTTGAGGTAGAGCGTGGCCCTTACCTCCTGTAATGTCAGCGATAATTTCTTTCAAACCGGGCCCAAATAAAGTTTGCCCCTTGAAAGGTATATTAAGTAATTTGGACTTAGAAGTTACATCAGCCGACCAGGATTTTAGCCACAGCGCCCTACGTGCCTGAATGGCGAATCCTGAATTCTTAGCCGTAAGTTTGGTTAAATGTACTACGGCCTCCGAAATGAATGAATTAGCTAGTTTAAGGACTCTAAGCCTGTCCGTAATGTCGTCCAGCGTAGCGGAACTAAGGTTCTCTTCCAGAGACTCAATCCAAAATGCTGCCGCAGCCGTAATCGGCGCGATGCATGCAAGGGGTTGCAATATAAAACCTTGTTGAACAAACATTTTCTTAAGGTAACCCTCTAATTTTTTATCCATAGGATCTGAAAAAGCACAGCTATCCTCCACCGGGATAGTGGTGCGCTTAGCTAAAGTAGAAACTGCTCCCTCCACCTTAGGGACCGTTTGCCATAAGTCCCGTGTGGTGGCGTCTATTGGAAACATCTTTCTAAATATTGGAGGGGGTGAGAACGGCACACCGGGTCTATCCCACTCCTTAGTAACAATTTCAGTTAATCTCTTAGGTATAGGAAAAACGTCAGTACTCGCCGGTACCGCAAAGTATTTATCCAACCTACACATTTTCTCTGGTATTGCAACCGTGTTACAATCGTTAAGAGCCGCTAAGACCTCCCCTAGTAATACACGGAGGTTTTCCAATTTAAATTTAAAATTTGAAATATCTGAATCCAATCTGCTTGGATCAGAACCGTCACCTACAGAATGAAGCTCTCCGTCCTCATGCTCTGCAAGCTGTGACGCAGTATCAGACATGGCCCTAGAATTATCAGCGCACTCTGTTCTCACCCCAGAGTGATCACGCTTGCCTCTTAGTTCTGGTAACTTAGCCAAAACTTCAGTCATAACAGTAGCCATATCTTGTAATGTTATCTGTAATGGCTGCCCAGATGTACTAGGCGCCATAATATCACGCACCTCCCGGGCGGGAGACGCAGGTACTGACACGTGAGGCGAGTTAGACGGCATAACTCTCCCCTCGCAGTTTGGTGAAATTTGTTCAATTT